>NW_024610375.1:0-51568 GCF_016920785.2 Ixodes scapularis | reverse complement strand
AAACTCGCTTACTAAAGGCGCATTCACACAGCGGAAAGACGCGCGTCGTGGGGTGAATTTTTTGCTTATTTTTGTATTGAAAAAAGTCGCGCGCCGAGGAGGACGACGCAGGGAGACGACGCCTCGGAACCCAATTTCTCCCTCGACGCGCGCGCTTGAGCCAATCAGCGAACGCCCGGACGTTACGTGTCGCTTTTTTCCGGTTGGGACATGTTTTCGCTATTTTTATTTTCGACCCACAATGAAGGCGAAAAGGCAGAGGGGTCAGGGGATTCGTGCACTCGCCAAACCTGGCTGGAAGCATTTCAGCGTGGAAAGAAGCAAGCCGATTGGAACATCTGATCTGACTGTGAGCAGTGTTTTGTATGCGTGTACGACGCCGTGAAACTAGTCTTCATCGTTTGCGCGGAAGCTGCCACCGAAGTTCGCGGTGTGTTCCGACGGTTCCGACCTTCGACTGTGCGGGAGCGATCCCTCCCAATGTGTTGTGTAGTCTTTGTGTGCACCCACCACTACAGAATACAACAGTTTTCCATCGAAAACGCTCTCGCACAAGCTGAGTGCAGTGCGCGAAGGCTCTGGGACGCGCCGGCGTAGCACCGTGCTTTGTTTCCACAAAAACGCGGCAAAAGGCACCTTCTGAAGCTACCCACGCGAGTCTGTGCCTTTCGCCAAGGCTGCATTTAACCGGAGCGTAATCATCGCCGTTGTTCATTCAGTGAAGACGGTTGTCTCGCACCGCATACGCATCGCGAAGGCCAGGCAACAACGATCGAGCGAAGCAGACGAATAAAAAAAAATTCCGTGTTCTCTCGACACGCGAGATTCCCCGAGACGACGCCGCCGTCGGGTGGCCCTGTGTGACTGCTTCTTATTTTACGACGCCGGGCGTCGACATCGACCCACAACGCGCGTCTTTTGCGCAGTGTGAATGCGCCTTAACGGGCGCAGATGCTGACGGCGCGAAAAACCTCCCGAAAATAGTCCCTCGCTCCGATGTAACCTCCCTCCGACAGAGAGTTATTTTCCGGATGATGGTTCGCTTCGCTACACTCGGGTCCCATTTTCAAACGAGGCGTCTCATGCTTCCTACTTATACTCTCGTTTGAGCACCAAGTTTGGACTCCCCACGCCAGAACCGTTATCGCAATTTCAATGAATTTATTCGCTTCTTCGCAGTAAGTATATGACTCAAATGTGTTGCCTTGCGTGGGTGCTAATTTAGCAGTAGGTAGTAGTATATCATTCCCATACCTCCGGTTGACGACTTTGCGCGCGCATCGTATCTTTATCGGATATCGTAATCTGAGGTACGGGAACGATGTACTAAATGGCAGGACAAAAAGACGCGGCCTGCCATTCACATTCTGCCATTAACTATATAGGACGCTATCGATTCGACAATTACATAGCATATAACGAAGTTGACTTCCAACCAACTGCCTGTGAGCATACACTCTCAGAAATGGTGGGTGTTGTACTTACACCCCTTGTTTCATGTATAACACCTTAAAGCTGCATGTCGACATTCAGTCCACAAGAGAACCTTCAGTGTTTTTCATGTAGTCTTTAATGCGTCCATTAGCTATTTACTAAGTTGTATCAATCGACTATCAAGCCGCTCGTGGAAGTTGGTGTCGTCGCTTCGACTTCAGTGGACAAATTGTAGATTTCGGGGTGTTATATATGGGTGTACTACTTACACCCCCTATTCCTTAAAATGTAGAAAGTCAAGGTCATACGGTGACTTCATCTGTGACTTCAGGAATATGATGAGGCTTTGGTAGGCGAACTTCTCCTGAGATCCTATTTTTAAACAAAAAAAAACCGAGAGGGGTACCTAGGTTACAGCATCTCGCTGACGAGATCGAAAGTGACAGCGTGCCTCGAAACTCTCGACGCATGACGTGAATCCTACGCACGCGTCGAGGCGGGGGGCCAAGGTACGGTCCGTTGGGCGCTAGCCTGGAGCCGGGGCCAGCGCGCCCAGTCCAGCAGCAGCTGACAGCTCCGGGAACGGAGGAAAACAGCTGGCCACCCGAAATACACGGTGTTCTTTTCGCCCCCCCCCCCCCCCCTCCCCCCCCCCCCTCCTTACCGACCTCTCTCTGTTCCAGGGGCAGGGCAGGCACACACGTTGATTGACTTGTTGCCTACGCCACAGCGCAGAGACCTCCACGGCACTCGCCAGTCGGCGCACGGGTTTGAGACCCCAGAGCGAGGCTTTTCGCACGGCGAGAATTTTACGGCTCGGTTGAAAGATCTGGAGCGGGAACCAACGTGCGTGGTCGAGGAAGGCACCGAGGTGTCGCCAAAGCCAACCAAGCGACCGATTTATTTTTATCGGTGTAACCTCTGAGGACCGCGACTTGCGGGCCGTTCTGTTTACTAACGATGCATGAAATGTACATCGTGTAGCAATTTTTTTTAGTATATATAAAAATATATATATAAGCTAATGATGCTTCAAGTTTAGACATCCGCGATCTATGATACAAAGGTTCGGAGGTCGAGATCCTGTGCGTTCCGTTTCTCTCCTAAAACTGTTTCCAGAAAAAGAGGCGTCTCGCAGCCTATTGAGTTACGTTTTTCATGGGCAAATAGGCCGGCCGTTATAAAAGGTATACTTCAGTTGATATTCATCCATCAATCGAGCACTCCGCTTAAGAGTGACGTCACACTTTGTACCTTTTGTCGACTCATGATCAACGTGTGACCTCGAACTCTCATTGGCGACTGTTCTAGTTGGCGAAACTTTTGTTTCAGAGGCCCGTTCTGAATAATATATCGAGCAAGGGGCTCGCTGTACGTCTACTGCATGTCCACAGGGTGCTGTATTCAGACTGAGAATTTACAACAACCCAGAAAAACGCTTCCTGTAGTTCCTGGGACTTTACATTCAACATCCGTGCCGTAATTATATTTTCATCGACTATTTTTTTTAATTTCGAGGAGCAAATAATCAAGATAGAGTCACTGTTGTTTTCAAATGTATTCTGAGATTGCTTCCACCCGCTTTACTTTGCTTTGCTGCAGGTGTTTGCGGAGTGCTGAATGAGCGAAGCTCCCTGAGCTCGTAAATTTTTATGAGTGCGAGTGCTTTTGAGTTCATAGAGGTGTTTAGAGGAAAATCTCCTCAACGAACGTAATTTACGAAAAAAAAAATTACGCAAGTACGCGTTTTCGGAGGCGTTGTGCGGATGCTTGTTTTCCTAACGGGACTGGCGTCCCAGATCAACTATTTTGATTGATCTGGATCGCTTTCTTTCCTTGCGCGTGTTGATGCTGAATAAAGATGTTCGTTCCTTTAAAAGCGGCCCCTCTGCCCTGTGAATTACGCAACCGTCGTGATTGCACTATGGTTTTCAATACCGAGAAGATACCTGCACAGGTAAGAATTTGCGAGCCACTTGGCTAGAGGCAATCGGGCGTTCGGCTCGCATCAAGTTTGTCTCCGCATGTTCTCGTCATTGCGCCTCGAAGGGAAAGCTTCAATTTGGGTAGCACGCCTGGCTTACCAAAGCGAACATTTTTCACGTCGCGTTTTAGTTGTGCGTCATGACGCTCACTCATCTAGCTCGTAAACGCCACGTGAAAAAAAAAAAAAAAGAGAAGAAGAAGAAGAAGAACAGTAAAGCTAGAAGACGGCATATTTATTTTGCTGATTTGTTTAGTTCTCTCGGTCGCTCATTACGCACATCAATAGGCGCTGACAGACAATTGTATGCGGAGAGCGAGTCGTTGCTTCTTGCGCAGGAGTTAAGGTGACGTCAAAACGACGTCGAGCTCTGATTGGCTGGTTTAGGAAGGATAGTGGGGTAGACCTCAATGCTAGTTGCCTCAAAATCCACTCACTGTTTTTTTTTTTTGTTTGTTTCTTCTTTTTTTTTTTTAATCAGCCAATAAGAGCTCGGCGTTCTGACATCATTGTAACACCTATGCAAGAAGCAGACAAACTTGCAACCCCCCCCCCGCCCCCCCCCCTTCCCGCATTGGACCGAGGCTCGGGCATAATGAATGGAACGCTAGAACGCCGCTTTCATGGTCGCGTCTTCTAAGCGTTGCAGAAGTTTTTAGACGGGGGATGAATAGCAGACGGACGGAGGCGAAAACGGACGCCGACGCGCAGCTTTCGTGTCCGCGTCTCACGGCATCGCAGACGGTGCGGTGAAATAGTAGAGGATGTCGGAGGCTGCCCCTCGTCTGCTCGCACGACTAGCAGGGGTGTTAGTTAGACTTCCAGACTCGAAACACCGGATGACGCGAAAAGGAGGCACTACGAGTGTTAGCCTGTTCGGTCGAGCAGACAAGCCAGTCCAGTAGTAATGGGCGGGGAAAACGATTTGTGGGCGGGGCTTTAGAGCGGGCTGCGACCTACACCTAAATTGCGCCTGAAAAGGCAAATATTGTGGCTAAAAAATTGTTCTGTGAAAAACTTATTTAAAGCATTACGCGTCCCATCAATGCTCTTAAGAAAAAAAATATTTTTTTTCCTTGCAGTGTCTCTTTAAAGCGAAGCTTAAGCGTCCTCCAAATTGTTTGTTTCTGTTGAGTTACGAAGTGCCCTCCTCGAGGTTCTGAGTCCTGACAATGAACTAACATATTGCCATCAACATTGATGTCCTCCTTTGGTTTTCGCATTAAAATGTGTTTTGTCGGCGGGGCCTTTTACGCAGATGCGAAGGCAGGGCCGTGCTTAACTGTACCCGGTTTCACAGCCGATGGACCGCAGTGGACCTTACAAGCCATTCCAGCCAATCAAGAGCTATGAATCTATCACGTAACTGAGCGGCGTAAATATTTCGCAACGCCCCTCTTGAAAGTCACGGTACACTCGCACGGCGTTGCATCGGCACCGATGGTTCCTAGGAGTCAGCCGCGGTCTATTGTAAGTCGAGACAGAGCATACGTTTCGCGGGTCATTATAACGATGACCGAAAGGAAACTTCAATGACGGCAAACGCTCGAGAAACACTCGTGGCTATAGAGCACCTAGGCAACGCAGTCCTGAGTACTTAGAGTGAGCGATGTCCCTCTAATGCCCCAGGCATATGATCCTTGGGTTTGACTGATTATCAGACAGGAGTGCCTTCGCGTAATCAGTACTGCGCCCTTGATCGCGACCTTTCTGCCTTTGATAACACGTGTCGCATACGCAAGCAAAGCATGCGTGTGCGACACGGCAAGGCATGGAACGCTCGCTGGCGGCGCAGAATCTACTGGATTCTTAATTAGGCTCAGAGCACGACTTCCAACCGCAGCTAAGCAGCTATACTGCACTACCCAAATGCCAAGTCATTGAAGTCCCACATCTACTGTGGACGGGAGATGCCACCCATTGCACGCCGACTAAACATCAGCATATTCTAATGTTTTTCATTTGACCAGCAAACTCTACACCTTCAGTACACCCAGCCACATTACACAACCTCTCTTTGACACAAGCCGCTAGACGTTTTTACAAAATGAAGATTAAGTACCCATTCCGGTTTGCCCAAGCCAAAATAGAGATGGATGCATGCACACAAACACCCACCCACAGGGGTCTCCCACTCTAAAAGAGCTCGCGTTATCGCATTGACTATCCGATGACCAGTGTTTTGGCGTGCTCGGTCGGGAATTAGAGGAATGAAACGTTTCTATTCCTGCTCATCTCCGGACTCAAGAGTTATCGGAGTGAGCAATCTGCTCCGAGGAATCAAAGCGCGCACACGGCGAATGTCTTTCTTTCTTTCTCTCTTTTACATTTTTGTTTCCCCCTCGGGTGCAAGCGAGCACGTCAACTCCCTGCGTTTTGGCAACGAACGAAACATGCGGTTCCACGGACCTCACGTGGTTTTGGCGCCATCTATCGGTACTGAAACGTACTAAAAGAGGCGCGGAGTTCGAACTGCTCGCCTGCATTCAAAACTCATACTGAGTGGGGAAGGAAGTATATGCGGGCCAAGGGGGGGGGGGGGGGGGGGGGGGGGGGGAGGGGGGGGGGCTATGCTTATTTTTATGACGATGACTAATGGTTCTTCAAAAAATTACCATTTTGAGACAGTGTCATAACCTTCCGGCCTGTGCCCTATTTCGGGGTTGCTATCTCTTACGGTGATTCGGGCAAACCTGGGCACAAGAACAGAGTTGCAAATAGTATTACTGAAAATCATTACCGGCCGAGTGTGCTAGCACAACGCAGCTTGGAGCACGTAGAGTGAAACCTTGTGCAGCCAAACCCACCGATCCTGTGTTCAATCCCCACCCCTGCCCGTTTCGATCTGGATGAGCATCGCACGGAATGCGGTCGTGTATCCCTACTGTATGGTGCACCATAAAGAACTCGGCCTAGCAATGGTTCTGGACTGGCTGAACGTATCATATACAGCGTAAACCAGTGTTGCCTAGGGTTACCAACCGTCCCGGATCTTGCGGGATCCCGTATCGTCCCCTGCAGGGACAACTATATGTCCCGGATTTTGTCCAGACCGTGCAGTTAAAAATTTTCTATGTGATACAAACCACACCCTAACAATGCGCCTCACACTGCGAAGCACAAATCGCATGAAGCAATGCTGCGGGCGGCTAGCGTTGGCTGCGAGGCTTTAGCCACTTTATGCATGAAAGCCCACGGCAAGCCGGAAATTGGGGGTGACACTGGGTACCGGGCAGCGCCCGTTAACATTATCATCGTTTGTATAAACCAATTTTTATCCCTCGCGCGCCCCCCCCCCCCCCCCCCCCCTTCCCGACTTCCTTCATTGATGAGTTGGTAACCCTGTTGCTACACCACAAAGGCAGACATAGCTTACGCTGTCTAAACACGAACATCTAATTTGCGCGTTTTTAATGCGCAATGGTATACATCAATTAAAAAGTAAAGACTGGAAATGCAATTACGCAGGAAACGTTGATGATGTATTTGTGATCACAGTTATTACTGTCCAATCAACCGATTTAGTTTCATCATTCTCCTGATACCACCCGTATACCGAGCCTAGTCCATACGCAAACGATATTTCTCGTTTTTGTGTTCTCTCCCGTACTAATATATATAAAGCAAGAATATATTATTTACACTAATTTCGCGTTTTCTTTAAATAAGGGTTGCCATTTGAGTTGAAAATCGGACATTCAACTTACTATGTTGATGCTCACGGGCATGAAGATATCACGTTATTGTCGATTTTACGCATTGATATACTCGCCTTTCACGAGTTGCTGGCCACGCTAAATAAATGCGGCCTAATAACATAAAATCGTTACGGGACCAATCATACGCACCCAATCCTCTTCCATTCCCCAGTCCTATTCAGTCATTGTTACCAAATCTATGGTCCCATCCACATAGCCGCGTCCACTAAAAGGAAGCTTTAAGGCCGGTTCTCACATGCAGTGAAGCGCTGATGTAGCGCTACTCACGTGTCGTCTGCTACTTATCGTCTGCCATGAGTAACAGTTTTGACGGTGCGATAAAAAGCTGGTGAACGCTACCGTTAGCACGCGCTTAGCGCGAGGTCAGCGCTATGCTTGTAGCGCTCCGCTGCATGTGTGAATAGTCCTTTAGTCGATCACTCTCGCAAATCCGATAACAGTACCCACTACGACTCCAACTTCTTTGCGCACACATCGTATGGTTATCGGGCATCGTTATCGGAGGTATCGGGACGATCTAGAAGAACTCCCCAATAATGCGTTTTCAAAGAATTTGTGTAACATCCGGTCAGCAGAATTCGGTCCTCTGTAGTTAATAGGCACTCAGAAACAGGTCTCCTCATGGTACCTTCGAACTCTACAAAGCCGCGGACGCAAATTCGTACAGAAACATCTCTTGTCAGCAATCTCTCCTGCCGAGGACACGTGGCGGCCGTTTCCGGGTGGAAGTGAAGACTGTTTGCCCCGGCGGGCAAACAAGCCTCAACAGGCAAAGGAGCACAAGGAGAGGTGTCGCTTCAGCGCGATGCTATCAGCTGCTGCAGTCCCCGGGCTAATCAGTAAAGCCGGACCGCCTCGCTCTTGCCCCCGAGCCGACCCCACTAAAGAAGGCGGCAAACGACGCGGACAACAACATGCCAACACTCCGAATGGAGGGGGACAAAGGGAGGGAGGGCGGTTGCCACCGGTGCCCAAGGGAGTGGCTGGTGCCTGGATGGGGAAAGCAGGGGACACACACGCACACACTAGAGTGGGGTGTGGGAAGTGTACTCGTAGTCGTCGGCGACGGCGGCGACGGCGGCTGATTCTGTGGTCTGGTCTGGCGCCAGACTGTCTGGCTCCCAGCTGGACTCGAAGCACGGCGTCTTGAGGATAGGGGTGTGGGGGTCTGCGGCTGGCATCGTCGTCGTCTCTAGGGGGACTCTTCGTGGGGACACCGGGAGGGAGTGGGGGGTTCTTTTGTATGCCAGAACCTTGTTGTAGGAAGAGGCACCCAAACCGTTCTTGATGCCTCCGTGCCGCGGCTTGCTGTCCAGCCAGCCGGCCTAGTGGAGGAGCTTCCTCTTTCCGTGGAACTAGGAAGCATGCGAGGACCTGCCGCCGGCAGGGGTTTAGCGGGTCTCAGGTGTTGACTGTCACATTAGCACCGGTGACACCATCTGCGCCCCCCCCCCCCCCCTCATCCAGTCCTGCGACACCTCCCTGCCCCTTCTCCCCTTTCTTCCCTGTCCTTCCCTTTCTAAGGTTACTGGGCAATATTCTACTGACACTTTTTTGCTACGTCTATGTTGTATTTTGCCGCTTTCCTTTGGGCTTTAGGCTTCGTTTGTGTGTGTGTGCGTGCGTTTGTGAGAGGAGGGGGCCTGTCGTATATCCCCAGCTCCGAATGACTTCCTTGCTGGGATCAACCCGCATCGGCCTCGGTCACAGCTTCATCAGCGGGGTCAGGTGGGGACGGGCGAGAACTGACGGGAAAGAAGGACTTAAGCGCTCCCTCTTTGTCATTGACTGATAAAGAATTCTACTATTTGAAGAACCAATGACACTGGCATTTGAGGGGGGTGTGTTTTTGGACCTTATCTGTTGTTCTGCCACGTGTGCCTGCTTTTATATTATATTTTTCCTAAATTCTGTCTTCTAAATAAACAATTCAGTTGAAAGTTACGCCGCGTCCTGTCTAGTTCTACCTTCGTTTTGTCTGTCCCTGTTGTTTTGGCGTATTACACCATGATGCAAAACCAACTAGCCCAACTAGCCATCCTCATTCAAGGACTTAACCCTAACGAGGCGTGATATGACGTCGCGCCACACTTCCTTACGTCATACTGTTGTTTTTGTTGAACTGTTTCTGTTTCTGACGTCAAAAGGGTAATAAGTAGTAGTACCAAGCATCAGTCCCGCATCAACAAAAACGTTTCATAATGTAACCTAATAAAAGAAAAACAAAAAAACAAGGTTGTGACACTTTGGAGCCTTTTTTATATCCAAGCAACAAGATAGATGTGCTTCTGCTCCTCCGAATAAATTGTTCGAAAAGAACTTCGCTTTTTTGTACATTATTTTACACCTTGTGTGGAACAAATGTGTTTTTTTTTTGTGTGTGTGTGTGTGTGTCTGGTTTTATGTTGGTATGTGTTTCTTCAAAATAAATCGGTTGAAATTCAGCGCTGCATCTGTGCACCCCCGGTTTCTTTCTTTTTTTTGGCGCTGTTCACTCTCTGTGACTAAGCGGACAGCCGCAGGATGTTTCCAAGCTGTCCTAAGAAAATGGTTAAAATTAGCAGCGGCGCGCGAAGGTGCCAGAGGATTAACCCGGGTTTCCGTGTCTTGATGTGTCGTGTCAGCTAAAACATGAACTTGTGCTCCCGCTTCCGCCCAACTCGATTATGCGTTTTCCGCCAGATTCAATCACGTACAAACATGGGCGTCCGCAGAACTTTTTCCAGGGGGGTGCACATGCACTAATACCCCCCCCCCTCCCCCCCCCCCCCCCATCTCCCCAGGGGGAATGTTGGCGATGTTGGCTAATTCCAGCACATTTCCACTTTACTCTCTACCTGCTTTCACGGCTGCGCCCTGAATTTGGGGCTACAAACTGCTGATCTCCGTGACAATTGCTAAATCGCGCTTCCCGCTCCCGTGAGTGAAGCCACCGGACGGCCATCTTGCATGTCGAAAAATCGCGTTTTTGGAGCGTTGCGGAGGCTGGCGGCAGCGTGCTGAAGACACATTTTCTACTCGTTCGTCATCATTCGCCAAAGAAGTTCTTTAAAACCTTCTGTAAGCCGTGATACTTGCCATTGAGAATACGTGGAAATTTTTACGGAAGTACAGTGTCGCAGAAAAAAGGCACAACGCGTCGAAAGTAAGTTTCGCCGGTCTCGCGACAAAATCAAAACTTCATTGCACTTTTTTTTTTGCCTTTTAAGTTTGTTATTTTTTCAATAGCCATTTTCAATTTCCCGATACTAAATAGCATGTTGGGAACAGCAGAACAGAGGGGTGCAAGGGGGGGGCAACTGCCCCCCCTTGCACCCCTCTGTGGGCGCCCATGCGTACAAACGTCTGGGGGTGTGCTGTCCGTGTGAAGCCAGATTGATATTTTGAAAAAGTTTACATTTATTTCTTTGGTATTTTATTGTCGAACCCTTTCAGTTGTTCCGCGGTGAACGCGGGACAAGTGTAATTGTCCGGTCTTTCTTTGTTGTGTTTTGCGTTTATTATTACGGAGTTATAACATAATGATTTCTCTGCGCGTTCTTAGTACAGGACGTTACGACACCATTTTTTTTTTCCTTTCGGGAATTCATAAGTGAAGCCTCGCTTGCAGTTGCTACACTGGAACGTACCATGAAGACTTCAAAAATTGTGTATCGCGATACAAAAAAAAAAAAAAAAAAAAAAGAAAGATCGAATTCTTTAGCGATTATCGTAAGCACTCTCTCAAAAGTCACGCGACTGTCCCGGAACCTCCCGCAACGCTGTTCACAAATTCTGCGGCGGAGTGGAGTCGAGTGTAAGATGACACCAAAGTTTGCTTTCCGACTCAACGGGCCAGGAAACAAGAACGCGACAAAGTTAAACGGAAAGATACAAAGAGAAACTAGAGGAAGCCAGCGGCAGGCACGCCCCCCCGGAACTGACAATATAGATGAATTCGAATGGCACACATTCGAGGGTGACTAGAGTTGGCGGCTTCAGCGTCCACATGATTTTTTTTTTTTTTAATGCGGAAGTATTATCTGTCTCATGGGGCGAAGCCGGCGGCATCTGTAGCCGTTGTCTGTAGCAGCGAAACGCGGCAGCTAAATTCCCATTGGCTGAACGAAACGGCATTCAAAGTCCGATTGGCTGCGACGAGTCATATCAGATGCTTCGTCACCGAAGCCGGCAGGGCCGCTCAAGATCAAAGCGGACGCGGCGCATAAATAAAACACAAAGAAACGCGCAGCAACGCAGACGCATCGTCACGGAAGTCGTCGTTAAGCTGGCGGTGTCCGCAGCGCCTGCGCACTGCGGGAACGTGACATCACCGTCGGAGCGCCGTGGGAAAAAAAGAAGACGTGGCGCGCTGCTTGTAGGAATGCGCAGCGTGTAAGAATGCTTTCGTAATTATATAGGCACTGAAAGCTTAAGAAGCGCAGGGTGTGGCTCACTATGTTCACGCTCCTCGCTTTTTGATTGGTTCTTGGGTGTTCGTATGGGTTAATGCCGCAAGCTCATACGCCGCGGAGCGAGATAGGATGTGCTCGGGTCTCGAAACGCCTGGTGCTTCTGAATTCGTCGGTGACTTCTGAAGCTATTTATGCATATGGTGGATGAACCACAGGCGCTAAGTATAAAGTAAGCCGCCGGTTAATATAAAGCTGCGATTTATGCTCGTGGCAGGACGCAAACGGCAGGACAGAAATGTCAAAAATTAAGACGTGTCCTATACCAGTCTACTCCAATCTGCCCCCTTCCATGCAGTGCGGAGCGCGGGTCTCGCGTTGCGACCGCTCGTCTAGTGTAGTGATACTCTTTCATTCCGCCTTTAAAGCAAATAGCTGTTAAGATGCGTTAGGATTTCGGGCATCATCAACCCTGTCGTTATGATGTGGACGGCATATTCAGCACATCTGTAATCTCTCTCTCTCTCTCCGGGTAATTTGCTACGTCACAAACACTCGCCGCTTGAACGCATCGGCGCGTCAAAACCATCTGCGTGTCGATGAATACTTTCTGCCACACAGTCACAAGTACTCTCTTTAGTTACTGACGTGAAAAGTGATATCAGATCCGTCAAATCGCACTGTACAACTAAAAACAAAAATTAAAATAAATTGTTTAACGAAGTTACTGGTATCCAGCTGGGATTCCATCAATCCCTAGCAAAAATAACGGTTTGAAATTAGTCCGGAAAGTGAAATCCGGACTAAGATCAAACCGGAGTCACACCGGGCAGGCGGCTTCCGGTTCGCACAAGCCGTGAATTTTCAAATCCGGTTCAAAGTCAAATTGGAGGAATTCTGGAGAGGCGAATTCCGGTTCGCTCATACCGTGATTTTCCTAATCCGGTTCAAAGTCGAAGTGGGGGAATTCCGGACAGGCAAATTCCGGTTCACTATAACCGTGAATTTCCTAATCCGGTTCAAAGTCAAATTGGAGTAATTCCGGACAGACAGATTCCAGTTCGCACAAACCGTGATTTTCCCAATCCGCTTCAAAGTCAAATTGGAGGAATTCCAGACAGTCACATTCCGGTTCACACAAACCGTGATTTTCCTAATTGGTTCGAACAAACCGCGATTTTTGGAGTCCGGTTCAAAGTACAATTGAAGGAATTCCAGACACAGAATATGCGGTTCGAACAAACCATTCCTTGTCAAATTCGGTTAAAAAACAAATTGGACAAAGTCTAGACTGAAAATATCCGCTTTGCACAAACCATACTTTGCCATATCTTGTTCGAAACAAAATCGGATCAGCCGCCTGATGCCGAAGAGTTTCAAGCGTATGGTTGAAATATCAAGTTGCAAACAATCCATCCCGATACCGTACGTACGGGCTGCTGCGTCGATCAAAGCTCAGACCGCAGAAGACAGCCAGCTGATATGCGGCGCCAAAAAGGCGACATCACGGCGATTTTTGTGCAAGTCATCGCCATCTGATTCCATCTAGCATTTTTATGCACTCTGCAATACTTGTTCATTATTATGCTTGAACTACGTTTTGTTATTTTATAATTATTTTTTAAATAATCGCTTGATAACTGTCAAATAACCTTTTTTTATATAATTTTCTCCAGATAAAAACAAACAAAACAAGAACTAATTCGATGCCACAGCTAGATGTACACACAATCGGAAAGTGTCATTTCAGTATCTTTGACAGCTTTCCTGCGGTCTCCTTGTTTATGCCTGCATGCTGAACATTCTATTATGGTGCACATGGAGGCAATTTCAGGGGCTTTCATCAATATAGGTACGCAAAGCAGGGATTTAAACCGTAGCCGAAACCGAAAACCATTTAGGAACGAAAATTTTCAGTAACCGTAACAGGAACAAAATTGTTATTTGAAATTTAAAAAAAAAACAAAAAAAAAAACGTAACCGTAAGCGTAACCGTAAAGTATTTACCGGTAACTGGTTTTAACCATTATTAGCCGAAAAAAAATGTTTTTCTCAGGTATGACTTGGAGGACGGATCTTGAAATATTGTGGCAATTTGACAGAGTTACTTTCAGCGAGTGGTGCATCTGGTAATACAATTTCCGTTCAATCTAACTTTAGGATTAAGGATACTTGGTTGGAATCAGTAGTCGTGCTTATAATAAAAAAAGTCTATTTCTAAATCTATCACACTTCTACATCGTTACATGTGTCAGTACGTGTCGCCTTCAGTGTAATAACTAATAAGTTAGAATTCTCAGATGTCCATCCAATTCGGTTCTATCAAAACCACCAATGTTCCTGACATGCAGTAGCCAGTATGAAGAAACGAGGTAAATTGACCGTCATGCAGAGCTGGCGGAAAAGAAAACCTGGTATTCATTTAGTCTGAAACGTCGCTGGTGACGATTTTGAGACAACACAGAAAGAAAAAACAATGTGACAGGTTTGACATTGGCGTTAAGTGCATGTTTCATATTAACCGTGATCCAGAATTTATCTGAACAGAAAACAATCACAAAAATTAAAATTATTTTGTGAAGTGAAAGCTAATATATACTTTGATGGCCAGTATTTACATGGAAGTTCAGTGACTGGCCGGCATCGGCGCTTTGGTGTTCAAGCTGGCGAGCCCCGTCATGGAAGATCCGTTTACTGACCGGCATCGTTTTATTTTTTTCGCCTTTTTCACTATGAAGTCAAGTCATTCAGATTCTGACAAACTGTGGCAATTCATGGATAGCGAGTGGAAATGTTTGCGTTGATCAATCCTTCCTAAATGACTGCCGACGCTAGGGTATTTTATCCCAGCATGGCAAGGCTGACGTGTTTTATCGCGAAAACGCAAGAAAAAACAATACGGTGAAGAAAATTAGCTGCAGAGGATTTGAGAATATGACCGCCTACGCCACGAAAAATAAATTTTACAACGCCGAACATTACTTTTTTCAGGAAGCTAGTTTAATTTGATGTACTATACTTAAGGTCCGGTGGTACACGCAGGTGTTTGGCCCTTATAAAAAATAAAAACGGTATAACGGAGCCTAAAAATGAAGAAAAAAAAAAACGTGGCATGATTGAGCACGCGCTTTGAGTTACAAAAACAATAATAAACATTACTTTCCAGAGACTAGAAAAGTAAGAGATGTGTTTATTGCTTATGACGCTACGAAATTGAGTGCGAAAATATGCTATATCAGGCAGGAATCAACTGTTTTCTGTGGTAGTTACGATTATCTAACAGAAATATTTCGAATGTTCCCATAGCCAAACGATATCTGTCGCTTTGATAACTTATGTTATACGACATACCGTTCCGGAGGAACGCGAATATAAAAACTTCTTTTTTTAACGCAAAAAAGTGAGAAACACCACTGCACTGTGGATGTTCACACTGCCGGGTTTGTGAATGTGACCCCTGGACGCTACGAAAAATTATTGTTACAACGTTGAACGATGCCATTTCTGAAAGCTAGTTTAATTCTCAGGAATGAAAACGTGTCTAGGCCTAATAAAAAAGTTAAACTGCGGAGCGCAACCTGTATAAATGAAACCTGGCGGCACGCGGGGGATAGCACTGATCTCCGAGAACAAACTAAATACTACTTTCCGGAAGTCATAATATTAAGAGATGTGCTTAATACGTAGCGCGCTATGAGCTCAGCTAAATTACTGCCTTAAAATGACGGTATTTTTGATTCGACAGTGGGTGAAGATGGCCGCTTTCAGACAAACTTCGGCTGCATTACTGGGGCAGTTTTACCACTTACACATTTTCCCATTTCGCTCGCAATATGCTCATTATTATTACATTTCTTTCTTCTTTGAAAGGACTTGTACTGTTTGCCTGCGGTTATGAATTATCCCGGCAAAACAAGAGAGCCACGGTTTGTGCTTTGCAACGATTCGAACTTAGGCTCGCACTTTTTGTTTTCACCTTCTCCGTGATTATTACCCTAAAGAACGGTGCCGACGACTGCAAAAACATAGAAAATGTTTAAAATAATAAAATCTAATACGGAAAGGTGAGAAAAAATATTTAAAAATATAAAAACTAATACAAGAAGGTGAGAAAAAATATTTTAAATAATAAAAAATAATATAAAAAGGCGAGAAAAAAAATATTAGAAATAATAAAAACTAACACAAGTAGGCGAGAAAAAAAATTCAAAGTAATAAAAACTAATACAAAAGGTAAAAAAAAAAATATTTAAAATAATACAAACAAAAACATAAAGAAGAAGAGAGCGCTTCCGGGATTCGAACCAACGTCCGCACGCTCAGCAAGATAGCGCGTTAGCAAACTAGGCTAGAGTCGCCCTTTTTTTTTTTTTTTTTTTTTTTTCCAAACGAAACAAGTTTATTTACAAGTTATTTACAGACATCCTTGCAGTAGGTTCCGCAAACATTATACAAGGCCACATTGAAAAAGTAATTCAGAAAACGACAGGTGGATAGCTCGTATAGAAACGTTATACAAACTGTAGAGACGAGTGTGAAAAACAAAGACTCTGAAAAGAGAGAAAAAAAAAAGAAAGATACACTATCGCCGTGCGGTAAGTAGCTGTCACACAAACCTGACCAGACTTGGCGGAAACGATTGAGAGGAAACGCAAACGATACAGTATGAGACCGCGTGAGCAATTATGCAATCTGTACGAAAAAAAAAAAAAAAAATCAATAAATCGAACAAAAAAGGACGCGAAGTTCCAAGGGGGGGGAAGAGCCACGGTCCACTTTCGCGCACCGCACACCTCAGCCAACGCCAACGCGCCTACAGTTCACAGGAACCCTATCCCGGTGTGTTTTCTGGAAGGATACATGTCTGCTGAATTCGTTCGAACCGTTGTATACTTAGTTTCGTATTTAATATTTTACTACTTGTTCAGAACTTATTCTTAATATTATGGCAATAATAACGACTGCAATATTTTATTATTGCTGTGTTTTTTATGAGTTTTATAATGCGGTTTGCTTATCCTTTTATTTGAAACGTTTTGAAGATACGAAAACAACCTCATCGAATCAGCAGCCTATGTTTCGCACGGTTTGCCGGCCGTATCGGCCGTGTGCGTTTGAATGCCTGCGTTCACGACCGGCTAACGGTTAAATTTCCCGATTAGTCGTGATGCGTGGAGTTTGCCTTAGTTTCAAACATGTCCGAAAAAGACGGAAGCGACTGTGAGACGTGGAACTTCGTCAAATCGGCTCAACAGCCAAGATCATGGCATGGGAACCGAAGTAAGTTTGTTTCTTCGTTCGTTAGGGCTAGCTTATTTCCTGCGTTCAGAAAGCTTGTTATTGTCTGTAGATCGCTTGCTTTTACCAGTATTATTAATTGTGCGCGAATGGTGTTATGCGAGGCTGTTTTTCTTCTTTTTCCCCCGATGCAGAGACTGTACTCGCTCAAGGTTCATCAGTAGCGGCGGAACTCTTTGGGAGACGGGGGGTGCGGGGGTCAAAGCGGATGGGGGAGGCTCCGGTTTGCCTCCCCAAAGGCCTCCTTCTGCCGTATTGTTTACTGGTAAACTAGAATGTCTGGAAGCGCGCGGTGCGGTGCCCCTCCATCGCCGACGCCATTGCATGCGGAGAGCTGGACCCGACAAAAAGCAGCGATTGATTGATCGAGCAAGCCCGTAGCTTCCACCGCCGTCGTCTCCAAACGATTTCATTTTCGCGATTCGTAATCAGAAAAGAATTGCCAAAAATTGGTGCCGCAATGAATTCACCCCATGGTTATTAATGCATAGCATACCACTTCTGATCGCAAAAATTTGTGCCCGCGAAATAATTTTTGACGCCGGCACTTATTCCTCGCGAAATGTCGAGCTCTAAATATCATGTGCTGTACACGTGTTTTGTATGATCCAACGCACGTGCAACGAATTTCACAGCTCCAGAAACACTCAGGCTGCTTTAAATGGTGAAGCATTTATTCTTTTCCTACTGCTGTTTTTTAGAGGCCATCTAGTATTAATTACAAGCTCCTAGGGAAATTTACAAGCATGTCCTGAATTAAGGTAGTGTCTCGCCAGTTTTTGGTATCTATATTTTTTTCAGTGTAACTATATAGTGTTAAACATACCTCACCAAATCCCTGTTTTTTCGTTTTCTATTGCCTTTAGCGAATGGTGCAAGTTATAATTGTTTTTAGTTGTTGCATGATTGTAGTAAGGTGGTGAGCTGGTACTAATGGAACATCTTGAAAAATAGTTCGCAAAAAAATCAAGCAGACAGGGAAAGTCACACATAGACCTCATGCAAGCGCAAACTGAACTCGCATAAATCAGAGAAGGGAGAAATATAAATGCGGAAGGGCTCGAGCACAGGCCCAAGTGGAACGCGCTGATTTACCTGTTAGCAAAAGCCAATTAAAAAAAAAAAAGAAAAAACAACATAATTTTCATGTCAGTGAAGGTAACAGATAGATGGCTAGTACATAAAGAGAGCTCAATCTCTCTTTATGTAATTGTTTTTACAGTATTATGCATATGGGTGAATTAGCACGGCCCACTTGGACCTGTTCGAACTTTTGTTAAAGCTCCTAACGCATTCTTTTTTTTTTCTTTCCTAATGTATGTGTGTTGGGAGTCTGCACTCGTATGTAGTGTATGTATTCCTAGCCTTTATTCCTTGTTTTTCGGGTACTATTTTTCAAGATGTTCAATCAGAATGAAGTCACCACTTTACTACATGGAAAGGCTGTTGCTAGTTCTAGAGTGTCTGTAAAACAATCTACCTGACATCTTTGCCTCACATCCCGGTTCCTGAAGCTCACATTCTCCGAGTACAGCCTTTCTGATTTCTCTCATCCTCTTATTTGCTTTTGTGTACAATCAATCGAGTTGCGAATGTACACCAGTCTGCGTCCTACGTGTTCCTGTCTTTTTGTCCTTGTCTTTTTGTGCACTTTTTTCAAGTTGGTCCATGATATTTTTTATCATATATTCTAATCTGTGTTTTCATCTTTGTACTTACTGCAGCCTTTCCCAATTAGATGTTGGCATTCACTTTCGCCATCCTGATGTGAGTGACCTGAGACGACACAAAATGACAGTCTCCCCTACTGAAGTCCTGGCTTCATGGAAGACTGCCAAGGCTATTCATGGTAAGGTGCTCTATATATTTAGCAATATAATAGCAACTTATTGCTGCTAGGATTGTTTTTGACACGGACTGCATTTATGGGCTGGCCTTTAGCAATTCTGTTGCCACTCACGTGGAATGAAAGCCTTTAGGGAAACTGCGCATTTCATTCGTAAGCGGAATGCTAAGTTTACAACAAAAGTGCATTGCGTTGCCTTGCGTTCGGGGTCGGTGGCCGACTGGGCAAGCGCACACCATTTGGAGCACGTGGAACGAAAGCTTGCGCTGCAGAACCCTGGGATCCTGGGTTCAGTCCGAACCGCTGCCCATTTCGATCTAGAATGCATCGTACTGGCATGCGTATCACTACTGCGTGGTGCAGGTTGTAGATTCCATGCTAGCAGTCATACTGCACTGGCTAAATTGCTCACCTACAGCGAGCAACTCATCGCAACTTTGAAATGGCTCACCAACTACACGCTGTAAAAATATCCACAGAACCCCAACAGAAGTGCGTCACTAACTGCATCCAGTATTGCTGTGTGTTGTATCTGTATTTTGTATTTGTTTATTTAGTGTTCCCAATAATGGCTGAAGCCTTCCAATTGGTGCGCTTGTTAGTAGCAACACACAAACAGAAACAAACGGCGAGAGTGGTGAACACCACCACTTTTACCGCTCGCCGCCGCGCCCATTGGTTTTCGGAAAAGTTTGCAGTGTTAGTCCTTGTGGTATTTGGTCATATATCGCACATGGACACAACCAGGGCACTGCACCTACAACGCAACACTTGCAAGACTTGCGTGAATACACCCTGTAGGTGCTCGCACTTTCAGAGTCATTTTAATGTTGCAGAAATTATAGAATGGATGCTTGGGCGAGTTGATGAACCATATTCTATGGTGACAGCGCAGAAAAACATTCGCACACCAGATACTCAGGAAGACAAGCACACGCGCTGAACTTACAACTCTCGTGTATTCGACTACTTCGTTCTTCTCTTCAACGTCTAGATTGGCTTTTCAGAGTGCGATAAGTAGAATAGCACAATATACAAGGAAAGAAGCAAAGAACGGAAAAAAAAGAAACGGAGGAAAAACAAAAATAGGAAGCCCTTACAAGTCATTCCTCTCCCTCACTACTATCCTTAAGATAGAAATTGGAGCTTTTTGGTCGAGAACACAATAGAAGGACTACTTACACACCTGTTCTTCAGATGCTCTATTCTTTGCGCTTCCATTATTTCTCTTGGCAATGGGTCTCGACTCTTAACTATTACGGAACACTTTTCAAAATTTGCTACACAACCACACTCCGGACAGTGGGTTCCCAAATGTCCAGCGGCGACTCGGTGGGTGTTATAAAAATGCTCCTTTAAATGATCATTTAAACACCTGAGTCTGGTCTACATAAGTAGTGTGGTAAGACGTATGTAGGCCAGACTGGCAGGTGTTTGAATGATCGTTTAAGGGAACATTTTTATAATAACCACCGAGTCATCGCTGAGCATTTGGGAGTCTGCGGTCAAGATTGTGAATGCGTAGCACATCTTGAAGATTGTTCCATAATAGGTATGATTTGAGACCAATTGACAAGAGAAATAATGAAAGCGCAAAAATAGAGCATCTGAAGGACAAGTGTGTAAGTAGTCCTTCTATAGCGTTGTCGACCAAAGAGCTTCAATTTCTATCTAAACAATAGCGGTGAGAGAGAATGATGATTTCCAAAGGTTTTCTTTCTTCGTTTGTGTTGTCTTTCGCTTTTTTCCTTGTATTTGGTGCTATTTCTTCTGCTTATCACGTTCTGGAAAGTTATTCCAGACGTTGAAGAGAAGAATGAAGTAGTCGAATACACAAGACCTATAAGTTTAGCGCGTGTGCTTGTCTTTCTGAGTATCTGTTGTGTGATTGTTTCCCTGCACCTGTCACCATAGAATATACAAAAATTAATAATGCCATTGGCATATTTGTCATGACAAAGCCTGTCACACTTGTTCCGAACTTTGATCTCCACGAGATCACAATGCCATCGTTTCTGTTGTAGTGACACTGCAGACTCTATACTTGTTTTGCTTCAGTCTTTGTAAGGGGGACGCTGTAGTCCGATTCTACACATTTATGGTGTACTAGACAGCACCATATTTGCAGAGCTAGCCTTCGGTTTTTGTAGTTCCATCGAAATATATTTCAGCTTTTAAGTTATTTGTTATTTGGTATGTAAATTTACAAGCTTATCTACATTGAAGGCAGCAAATATTTTGCCAGCACTCATGGTACGCGTTTGAAGTATATTGCGTTAACATAATTGACCCGACCTCTGACTTTTATTTGTCAGTGCCTCTAGCGAATTGTGCATGCTAGGATTGCTTTTGTTTGTTTGTTTCACATAATCTACGGCACATTTTTCACCTTTCTACTCAGTGCAGCCCTCGCCGAACAGAAGCTAGCATCGCCAGGCCGAGGTTCAGTCCATGGCAGTGTGCAAAAGTTGTTGATGGGTAAGCTGCCTTATATATACAGCTGTGTAAGAGCAGCTTGTCTTGGGTGACAATTTGAAATGCATTTTTATGTTCTAGAAAGTGAAATTTGCATGGGCATACTTGGAATGTAAAACCTTACCAAGCCTGTTCTGAACTTTCATCCTCTTGAGATTTCAATACAGCCGTTTGTGCTGCACACACACTGGCTACTTCGCCCAGACGGAGACTTGATCCATATGAAGGTAAACAGGCGAATATCAACGGCTCAGTTCCGTGTGTGGTGACGTTCTCTCCTTATCCGACGACTTACCACACTTGGTTCGCAAGGCATTTGAAAAGGAGAGCAAGTCAGCTGCTGGATGATGCTCCCTGTACTGAGCAGTCGACGATTGCTTGTTCACCTTTGTATAGATCACGACTGTACTTCAAGCATGGCAAGTGTGACACTTATCTGATTCAGCCTAGCAGTGGTGTGCTGAGCGGTATGTGTAGAGCTAGTTGATTTGTGTATAGACAGTGGCTGTGCGGTATAAAACAGACCCAATTGGGAGCTTTAATGCAATTTTTTGTACTCCCATTGATGTTATGATTATGATTACACAACGTTTTATGTTGGAAAAAAGAAACGCTATGTAATCGTTTTTTGAGACTGCGTGTGCGACCTCCAAGCTTGTGTTTGTACGTTCTGTGCGGTGAAATGCCCTGTATAAGCAAAATTAGAGAATCCTTGAGCTATATGCTGCAAGGAGTGAAAACAGCAGTGCACCCGCATTCTCCCCTCTTCTGTATACTGTGCAAATGCAGACGGACGCGCACTTTGGGTGCTTTGCACTTAAAGGCCCCACATAAAGCACACTGCTTAATACGCATCAATTATTGTGAAGTGTTCGCGGATTTGGCTTTTACATGTCATGCACATAGGAAGCACAATGGTGATGTAAAGTATGCCGAAATCGTAATGGTCCACTTTAAGGTTTTACAGGGTATGTTCTGCTAAATGCGGGCCAAATTGTTTGTGTCAAAACTTTACATCGCCCAAAAAAAGGTCTTGTGTTGTCCTAAGCCAGGGGCCTATTTAGAAAAATTATTACAAACCAATGTAACTAATAATGTGTATATCTGCTGATTATTTTTTTTTCCTCCAATTACAACATACACGGAGGGTATCTCCAAGGAGAAGGGGTGGGATTATTTAGAGAAGCTAGTGCTTCTCTCTATGGGTACAAAGCTGTCCGAAATAAAGTCGGAATGGAAAAAGCACCACCAAGTTCCGCCTGGTCCTGAGCAGCCACAATAATGAACACAGAATTCAGAAAAATAGTAATATGAAGCACGTAGGCAGGCAGCCACACGTTTTGAGTTCGCAATGACATTTGATTATGATCACAAATATTCCTGCTTTGCTCAAAGTCACATAGTTTACACACCATATTGGTTATGGTTAGCGCAGCAGGAATATTTTTTTATCAGACTTAAACGTCATTGTTAATTGAACAAATGTGGCTTTCTGTGTAAGTCCTTTGTGTTTTTACTCTTTTTTATTTGTGTGTTATTTCATTTTGTTCTTATGATTTAGTCCGGGTTTCTGTTACTTATGTGTTCATTATTTATTTATTTTTTCCTTTTATTAAGTTTTAGTCAAAAATATGATGCCCTCGTCATTTTCCAGTCCGGGAAACGGTGGCGACCTCGTCGTGTTCAAGGAGCAGTAATGAACTTTTCATCTTGTATTGCTTCCGGCGAACAATGGTGTCTGTGCATGTGTGTTGGTCACAAGGGATGATTTCGGGACTGAACGGAAAAACAAGGCCAGCGAGGAGCGACTGGGGGACTTTGAACATCGCACGGTGCAAGGAAGGACTTCAACGACGAGGCTAGCAAGCAAGCCCATGTCAAAACTGCTGTGCTCGACCGGAGAGTTGAATCAGAACTTTACCCTGTGAGTTAGGATCAACGACTTTGGAACTTTCGTATAGTTTACAGCTTAATTGTCGCCTTCCTTTTGTTTTATTTTAATAGGAGTCTGTGCGCTATTACATTTTTAGTTTATTTTAATGGTTGTTCGTGTGATATTACTATTATTTTTTCTTGAACGGCGGAAGTGCTTGTTTGGAATTTTGGCGCTTTTATGTATAAAACTTTTTTTGCAAACCGTATTATCTGTCTGCTCCCTCGACAACCAATCCCGCCAAGGGCTGTGACTTTCAGATGTCGAATGATATGTTACAATGTTCGCTAACTAGCGATCGCCTGCATTTTATTTTTGTAGCATACATATTTGTCGGAATTACAAATTTCGAACCAGGCCAATAAAGATTGGTCAGTGGCCTATTCTGCCGATGTATCTACGTAAACACACGTTTGGCAGTGTGGGATAGCAGTAAAATGTATATTTTGTGGATATTCATAGAAATGCATTATATGATCCCATGTCTGGACGTGAAAGTATGGTACCTGCCCCATGGAAATAATTTTAATGTGATGCTAGAAGGAGCATCACATGAAAATTGCTTTATATGGGGTGGGTACCCTATTTGCCAGGCCCAAACACGGGATCATATAAAGCAGTCTATATATTGTATATAAGGAATTGGGCAGATATGTCTATATCTATCCATATACGGCCTGATTATGCATATGTGGTCATATCTGCCCAATTCCTTATATATCAATATCTGTATTTTCATTATAAGTCTAGATATGACATTTTTGTAAGGGATGGCTTGTAGCATCAGCTGCAGTACATCGGAAGGTGAAACAGTAGGTGTGTCACTCTATTAAACTATTTCTATTATATTCAGGTGTTGCCTGATACGGTTTAATATACGGTTAGACCCACTCCGGTGAAGCTCTACGGATTGGCCAGATACGGTTCAGCTTCCGCTTCGACCAATTACGGTTGGGTTTCCGGACTGGGTATTTCCGGTTCATTTACGGTTTCTAGAAATCCGGTTTGCTTAGGGGCCCATATGACGGATTAAAATTCCGGATTCATTCCGGTTTATTTTTAAACCGTTTTTTTTGGTAGGGATGCTTCTCAAATCCGATCGAAGCTGTAATCTAGATCACAAAACTCGAAAAGGGGGATTTGCTTTATTGTAGCCTTCAACCCGGGAGAGCGCCGCTGCCAATTTTATTTCAGGAGATTATCTTTAGGTCTAGAAATGTAGGAGAAAAATAACAGGCTCACATACTCCCCTATAATGCGAGTTAAACCGATCTCGACTAAGAGGGGCGAAAAAAAAAAGAAGCGTATTCCTTCCGAATTCGGGGAATCCTAGCTGTATCGACCACCCCTCCTCCCACCTTCTCGACCATAGAAAAGCGAGAATAGACGCTCAACAACCAACCAACAACCACCCATGGGCCATCGCAGAGTCGGATACTTCCGAATGTACCTACACAAGGCGCAGTGCCGCCCTCTTTATAACGTCATCTTTGTAGCCTCATGGGAGGGGGAGGGACCAACGCTTATGGCCTGAATGTCCAACGAGACTGAATGTCCAACGAGCCTGAATGTCCAATCGGTCACGTGACAGGCGAGACGGAATGTACAACGAGACGAAATATCCAATCGAGACGGAATGTCCATCGAGTCTGAATGTCCAACGAGTCGAAAGGTCCAACCGAGACGGAATGTCCAACGTGCCTGAATATCCAACGAGACGAAAGATCCAACCGAGACGGAATGTCCAACGTGCCTGAATATCCAACGAGACGAAAGGTCCAACCGAGACGGAATGTCCAACGTGCCTGAATATCCAACGAGACGAAAGATCCAACCGAGACGGAACGTCCAACGAGCCTGAATGTCCAACGAGTCTGAATATCCAACGGATATAGAATGAACCTTGCAAAGAGTTTAGAAGACATTTCTTTGTTGAATTGTAGGAATACTGATAGTTACGGCGGGTGAAAAATGCGTTCGATGAAATGGGGAACCGGACATTTCGGTGCGGAGATATCGGTACGCGATCATTTCGGTATTTGGTCGCTTCGGCACCGGGCTTTTCAGTACCGGGATTTTTAATGCACGGCTATTTTGATATGCCGCTGAGCTTGTCCCACTGACGTTGCTCTGTAAAGTCCCCAAAATGAAATTAAAATTATGCTCGTATATTTTGTAGACTTCATAAAATCCCAAAAACAATTAATTTATTGTTCGTTTTATATATCGAAATATAAAGATGATATCTAAAATTAAAAAAAGACGTTTAAAAGGTCACACATGCTACAAGATCAAAGAACGAACTCGTTGACCATTGACAACCTGTCACGCGTTTGATTTTAGAAGGTCGTACCTCTGGACCAGAAACAAATGTGGGACCCACGAGCGTCCTCAGCCACCGTTTTTCCATATTGTACGAGTTGCTATATTTTTCTTATTCGTGTCCCTGGTCCCGCAAAGATGATGTCCCTCGCATGGGAGAAAAGCGCCAGATTGAATTTTTAGTATTATAATTATTATTAAATGCAGTCGGTGTAGTATGTGTAATTACTCTAAATTGCAGTTTTTGTTTTCTTCTTTTTTACAGAATGAACGTGAAAGATTTAGACATTTTTGATTGGACTTCTCGGTCCGCAGAAACAAAAATTCGATCCTCATATCAAAATCAGTGGTAGAATACAACGTTCCTCCCATTAAGCCTTTGTGCAGCTGATCTCCTCAATTAGTGAGCTTTTGTCCGGTGGTTGTGCGTTGACGCTTATCGCGACGATTAGTTTCGCATGCTTCGGCCACCAAAGCGATTGCTGTCGCAGTGAACCATGTATTAAGCAACTAGTAGGTAATATTAATAATTATTACAATACTTTTTTAGGGTTGGCTTCCATCGTTTCTGCCTTTCCTGGTCACGTGGCATGCAGCAATCGCACCGATACGCGCCCAGGTAGCATACCAATGCTGCGATCGGATCTCAACTGGTTCTAACTCTGTCACAGAGCCGCTGCGACAGTGCGACCGTTATTTATTCATATGCGTACATTACAAGTGCACATATGACCACGGCATCAGGAGGTCAACCCCTTGCTCGGTCTTCCCAAATTCCATAATGCTAGAGTTGCGGGTGAACATACTCACGGAGAACCCGACTTTTATCATTTTGAATAACCCGGGTATGATTCACTATCGGACCGTTGCCAATTCTGAGAGCTACATTTGTCATCCTCTCCTTTTTTAAAAGAAGGTCTCACTGTTGACGCCCACTGTCACCGGCAATCTACACACCCAACCCTAATCAACTCTCTACGACAGTTCGACAAACGGGGACTTTCGCCCCATTCTTCATTTTGCGAATCGGGACGATTGTCCTTCTTCCAGTTGTCCAGAGACCAATGGAATTTCGACGAAGTGACCAGATTCGTGGTGCAATACGCTTACCCTACAAGAATAGAAAGCCACGTGGAACGATCTATTGTTATATTCGCACATGATGCAGGCTATTAGTACATCCGGGTGTGAACCTTCTGCTGCACGCCGAGATTGATGCGTTCGCTTCCTTTATCAGCAGTCAAGCTCCCACCTACCAAGACGTCATGATCTACCTCGACAAAATGGCGACCTTTGGAGTGCTTCCAGAAGCCAGTTAAATTACATGGGTTTCTGAAAACCACTATATGTGACATGCACTATACGCATGTCACATGCAAAAAAAAAATATGCGTACTGTGTGATACTAGTATTATCGCTCTACTCACTGACATACAAACCTATTGGTAGGAAATGGATGCGTATGTAAACTACTGACGACTGAAGTGTACAGTGAGTAGTTGTCTGTTCCAAAGATATACGAACAAAAATAAAATTTTCTCAAATTCACACAAATGTTCCGCATTTACTCAGGAATTGTCGGGTCACACCAGCCACCACCCCCATGCATTTACAGGCGCGTTAGATGTAGATTTCATTAAAAAAAAAAGATATCTATATTTTTTATTGTGGGGAATTACGCTTGGTGGAAACTCTTGATGCCTCGCACCCGCAGCTCCCAAAGCTCATTTAAAAACTTAAATATTGACTTTCCGCATAGTCAGTGGCGCTGGCGGGCCGTCATGTGTTTGCAATGCGGATCTCCGTTTGTAGCTCATCTATAGATCGAAACGGGCAGGGATGAGGACTGAACTAGAAATTCCTGGGTTCTAAATCGCGGCTTTTAGAGACGTCCTCCAATTGCGATCCACTAGAACACCCGTACTTTGCATTCCTATTATATATTTCAAATTGGCTGACCTATGTCATCGGAATATTCCGAACATTTGAACTGTTAATATCAAAGGGGCTTTTGGCGTCGTACAATCGACACCTTTAACCGATTGGTACATAGCTGCGCATCGGCACTCAGCTAAACACCAAGCCTTCCTATATATGAGATTATAATATTTGTGTCTGCTCTGTTTCTTTGTCGGTCCGTCAACGTCGGCTTTTGTGGCACGACATTTTAGTATGATGTATCTACGGCAATTCCTGCAGGGACGCGGACTAAATATACACACAAGTCTGTACATTTAAGAGGGAAAATTATTCTAGCACTTGACAGGCGAGACGGAATGTCCAACGTGCCTGAATGTCCAACGAGACGAAAGATCCAACCAAGACGGAATGTACAACGAGCCTGAATGTCCAACGAGACGAAAGATCCAACCGAGACGGAATGTCCAACGAGCCTGAATGTCCAACGAGACGGAAGATCCAACCGAGACGGAATGTCCAACGAGCCTGAATGTCCAACGTGCCTGAATATCCATTATTGGATCTTTCGTCTCGTTGGACATTCAGGCTCGTTGGACATTCCGTCTCGTAATCAGGGACCAATGGAGAAGGCAAATATGTGTAAAGCACGAAAAAATAAAAATAAAAAAGGGGGACACGCTTGGTTGGGCCCAGGTGCAGCACCGCTTAGAGATGCGGGAAACACATCCAGGCGAGTAGCAGAATTCGAAAGAGCAGTGAACAAGATTTCTGGCAGTGTATCCTGCCGCTTTTCTTGTTCCTTCTCGTCCATTGGCGGGACTTCTCGCTTGCTTCTTTTGACGAATGTGTATGAAGTCGCATACATAGGCAGTGGCGTATACCTGGGGGTGATAGCGTCCATGGCAAGTAGTTCTTTTTTTTTTTTGCGCCCCTGATGATGATGATGATGATGATGATGATGATGATAGTAATGATGATAATGATTGGCGGGGGGGGGGGGGGGGTTCCTTTCCGCAAAAATCCGCGTGTCCACGAAAACGGACTGACTTTTTTTTAGCACATATACAGATTCCCTTGCATTATAATGAACACACACGGAACGAAGATACCAAACATGATAAGCTCCTTAATCCTCGACTGGCTCCCATATTTTGTAGCAGCAGAAAAAAGTTGACACTTGAAAACTGCGTTGGTTCTTAATATCCTTGAACAACACAGAAGAGGAAACAAAGTTTGCATGTTAACAGTTTAATAAATCGTGAAGACGTTTACATTATAAAATAAGCCAGTCAGCTCGCGATGTTTAGTGCGCACGTACCCTACGGCGTGTGCTGGTTCGCCGATTTGATAAAGGAGCTTAGTGAGGGCGAGCTTTGTAACGCCGTTTGACAGTTAAAGACATAGTATCAGCAGAAAAGTGCTGTTTATGATTCGGACATTTCGTTTGCCCCGTTTTACCATTCACAGGACAAGTAAAACGTTTGAATACATCATGGTACAGCGAAGAAACTACAACAAAGTCTTCCTTGCTTCCGCTAAAGTGAATTGGTCCGCAACGTCATCAAAGTTAATTTGCTGAGTTTCTTCTCAGCAAAGCGTGATTACCCAGTCTATCATGGCCCATGGAAGCTAGCAAATATGAAAGTATTCATTTCAACTTGCTGAACGACCTCTCACAGCCAGCTATAGAATCTGATATGGTTAGTAGACTGAATGACGATGCGAAGACTGGGGAAGACGCTCTCATCTCCATAAACTGGACAATAAAGCCAAGGAGTTCTTCCGGTCTTGATACTTCCAGGTCAGTCCGCTTCGAGAGCAACAATCTACAGTCTAAAATCTCTTCACTCAGATTATGTGCGCCGACGTCACAGCTAGCTTTAGAATTCTCCGAAACTGCAACATTTTGTTCTTAAAATATCCTTGTCGGTTTCGTATCACAGTCCTTCCAATTCAGGAGGAAGCCCAAGTTGGCGTCGATTTCTATATGAAGACGGTCGAGTGTACACTTCATGGCCCTTTTCATTTCCCGCTTCGTCGCTAAGCTATCCCCTCTCGAATTTTGCCCAGGCATCAGCTGTTGCTTTTTCGTGTCGGACGCCTTTCAACTTAAATGATCCACTCTTCGCAGAGACAAAGCCCTTCATCAAGTGACTCGCGCCTCAGCGATGCTCTTTCATCAAATAATCCTGGAGCGCTCTCGCGTCTGAGGCAGCATCGTGAAAGCACATCTCTGAATTTTGCAGCCTTTTCTGAACGCGATCTCTACATATCAGTACCTTGTTCCAAAAGCCGAGCAAATTCAGGAACTCGTAACTCCGCATCCGGCTTTACAACAGGCTTGCGTCAGTGTCATTTTCCGCTTCCATGGATTCATTTTCAATATTTATTATTCCCTGTTGAACTTGACGTACCTCCTCAGAGAGGCAGGATGAATGCCAGGGCGCAGTCAATTACGTACGGAGCGCCGAAGAACCTTTGGGGCGTCGAAACCCCTTCCAAAAGCTTTCTTTTCTTTTTTTTTTTTTTTTTTGTTAGAGTGCATGTGCGTATGTTTATCGCAGTGCGTCTTATGCTTTCCTCCTCCTCTCATATACAAGTTTTTTTGTTTTTTTTTTTAAGAAATATAACCGAGTTTTTTGGCCCGCGTAAATTAGCTACACATCGCAATTGCTGGAAACTGAAACTCCGTGATAATGTTACGCTAGCGCTAGGGAAAGAACGTGAAAGTTTGAAAACATAACGTCACTTGGATCAAAAGATGAAAGACAAATACCAAATGTATCTATGAGCAAGTTATTTCTCAGGGAAAGCTCTGTAGCCGTTTTTTTCTTCATATTGATAGAAAGATTTTAGGGTAGTTCATCAAATGTTACTTTTCTCTTCAACCAAAGTGTTCATGTTACAAAATGTAACAAATCGCAGAGCAGGTTTTTCGTTTCCCGATTCGGTTTTGAAACGTTGAAGTCATATTTGAGTGCCGCGTTTTTTCCCTAAAATTATCCTTTTCTTTAGCACAAGTTTTTGCCAAATTCACGTGACACAAAGGTACCAATGACCACCGTGGCGACGTTAAACAATGGGGATGAAAATTGTAGCCCTACTATCAGCGCAAAAAAGTCCAAAGTGACTCTAGCAGTAGGCGGCGGATACGCACCGATTCACAAAACTTTAAACACCAGTCACGTGACATGAAGAGACCAATGACCTCCGCGGCGATGTAAAACACTGGGAATGGAAAGGGTAGTCCTGCCCTGAGCGCACCGAGTCGAGAGTGACTCCAGTAGTCCGGTATGCTCTGATACGCAGTCGCCAAAACGTAAGTCACGCGACACAAAAGATCCAATGGCAATCGTGATGACGTTGAACAATGGAGTTCAAAAAGGTTGGCCCTACTTTGAGCGCCCCGAGTCTGGAGTGACTCCAGCAGTGGCCGGCCAATTGCGGCGTATGAAGAAGACAATGACAATGACAATGACCAGAGCAACGAAGCGTGCTCTTTTAACCGCCACCCACTATTCTCGTTTTTTCTGAAACGCACGACTTACCAACCGTGTGCACCAGCGAAGCATCCACGGTGAATGGCGGCCGTGGGCCAAGTAGAGCGAGGCATTTCATTCATGCTATGGCCACGTTCGCTTAATGTAACTCCGTGCTGTGTACACCTACTCGGGCGACCGTGCAATAGAAACGCGTTTTAGTGATACGAAAATATTGGTAAGGTCATCAGGATTCTGTGGCTTGTGTGCACATAAGAAAAAAGACGATGACAGTCATGTGCAGAGCGCGATATAGGTAACACGAAAACATACGTGATCTTCTTCTTTTTATCACGTTATTTTACTCACAACAGTAAAATGCTTCATAAAAAGTAGGAGGACAGTGGAAAGTGCTGATGTGTGGCAATGATATAAAATTACCAGTAAATAACTAAAAATATCTGATGTTGTTCAACACCTTCAAAACAAGAAAGAAAGAGCTCAAAGGATTCTGGAAAATTCCTCTGTCACGTCTGACGCTGTTCACTTTGCCAGAAGATTTTATGATCCTTTATTTACATGCTCACACAAATGTTGGACAATTGAAAAAAAATTGCTGTACCAAACTTTGCGAGTTTCCTTTAAAATTTGCCAGGGGATTGAGTGACACTCTTTGCAAAACAAGGACACGATGGAGATAAACCAAATTATCAATTAATTTCAGATATCCGGAAATTTAACACGTTTAAATTGTTCTAGCCAGGTTGTTGGCCGCAGTTTCCGAGCGAACATTTACCAACACGTGCCGCCCCTTATACTGTAACCGAATTCACATTAAGAGGTGCGTGCTATAACAGAATACGTCAAGCCACGCTGCTCAGTCTCGGGGAGCGCGCGTATCAAGCGGTGTGTTAATTTATTATTAAATATACTTCAAGTTTGATTTACTCTTGATAACTTTAGATCAGCAACTCTGTAACAGAAATCATTCAAGGAGATCGATATCATTTCAACGTTTACCACAACGTTCTAGCCACTGTCAGCCTAAAAATAATAGGACGTATCACATCATGTTCACACCTCTTGCTATGAATTGTTCTCCGACTTTTTTTCATCAGCAATGTCCTCCATCTATACTGACTGCGGTGGAGAACGATAGTAGATGCTGGCAACTCGATACACACTACGTTTCTTAAAATGTCAATGATTATATTAAACTAACGTATGAGGTATACAGTCACACTTTTATGTCGTTATAAAGCTGTTGGTGATTAGACCCTACCATGCACTGGTCCAGAATATACACATATACCACTTAAGGGTGTATGTTGGCTGCGTGGGAGGGTTCCTGGCGACGGCGATGCGCGGCCTGGGGGTTGAACCGTTGATTGGCCGGAACGAGGGACAATTGGCCGGTTCCGTTAATAGAGAGGACCATCTGGTTGGACACGTCATCCGTCTTTATCAGCGTCAGGAAGCGTCCAATGATTGGGCTCGTCAAAGACGCCCACGTCGCCGATGGGCATGGGTCAACGAACTCGGACTCTGCGCCTCGCTCTTCAAAGCCTCCATTTGCTTCGACAGACAACATTGCTAAATTACCCAAACATCAAGGAGAATGCTGGGAATGATAGGTACACGCACCGCGCGCGCTCGCCTTTCCCGTATATAAGAATCGAAGATAAATTACTAAAATAAACAGCCTGAAGAAAACGTGGGACGCCGGCGTTCCCCGTTCTACCGCGTTCCCCGAGTGCAGTGGAGACAAAGGCTGGTATAGCTTTAGGTCTACCCACTAATCTATCCAATCAGAGCTCGGCGTTCTGACGTCTCTCTTGTCTCCTCCTCTCCCTCAGTTTCTCGGCGCAATGAGCGATGGCCAGTAATCAAGAAATAGGTTTTCATTTCTCATCGATTCGCCCAACTAAGGATGATGTTTTCTCATCTTGAAAATTCTCGCATGCTACTATAGACCTTTGCAAACATTGCCTTTTGCGCGTTGCCATTTTTGTCTGCTAGGCTGTGGAACGCCTTCTGAGCATGCGTTGTTGCTCTGCTTTCCGGTAGATCAGACGGTGCGCATGCGTCCGCAGCTCCGTGACTCAGCATTTTTAGCCCCGGTGATAAGCGATGGAAAGGTCTATAGTCGGTTGCAGGTTTAGAATAGCAAAACAAGCCCCTCCCAGAAAGCTCTCTGCTAATGCCTGATTGGTGGTGTCCTCTTTTCCACCCGCCTTCCCTCCAGCGTCCACTTTGCTAAAGTGAAAAACAATGAAGGTTTTTATGGGAGGAGCTTACCGCGCTTTTATTAGCCTGCAACGTTCTCTAGAAAATCTTCGACCCTCTCTCTTTCAATCTATCCTCAATGCAATCCATGCTGGACAAGCTAGGCTAGAACCTGGGACCAGCCTCGGTGATACATCGGTGACCAGTGTCCGGAAAGCAACGTGGTGCGAGGGGCAATTGAGCAGGCACCCCTCGGGCGGCGTCCCTCCATGGCCGGAAAATGATCAAGATCGGCCATCCTGCCGCTGGTCTAGCTATACTTGGCCGCAGCGTTCTTGCCCTTCGGCAGGGCCGCTCCCTCCCCGTACGCTCTTGAAGTTGGAAATTCGCCGCATTGCACCTGTTGGGGCCGCGCTGTGGGTCCTTGCTCCGCATCGCAGTATTTTAGTGTCCGCTTAGCTTACAGGGTGCTGCGATATCGAGTGGGCTGAGGCTTGATAGGATTGAGGTGCGCTTGATTCTGGGGAGGTCGTCATCATTTTGCTCCCTGCGCTGGACTTGAAACCTGTGTGTTCGCTTGTTAATAGCGTGTGTCTAGATGGAATGAGCGGTCGGTACGCGCGATGGAGATCCGCATCACTGCAGGTCTGCTGTTTGAAGTTTCTCGAGTTCGTCGAAATTGCAAGTTTTCGTTTCGTTCAGTGTTTCACTGAACGAACGGTTTTCCCATGTTTCACGGAGCAAATGTTAGTTTGTGCACAGAAAGAAACTTTGCCCCTACCGGCCTGAAGAACTACGCGACAGAAGATTTATAAGAAGCTTAAAGGCTCTCAAGCGTGTCCAAATTTTGGGGGAAATAATCCGATTTTTGGGCATCGTATAACAACGCGTTCTGACCTTCGAACAGAGAAGTCGACCTCGCATTCAGATTCATAAACTCATGCTTCCGAAGCATCATTTCAGCCCTGGGGTATTAAACTAGACCTTGTACTTCCGGTCATTTGATCATTTGAAAAGCTAAACTTCACACTTCATTGGGTAACACTGTATTCCCACATTTGAGCAGTTATTAAACTGTTCATGGCACTCGATTCTCTAACCTCACGACAATTTTTGTTTCTTGTTTCTGTAATGTTGTGTTCTCCTTCTCGCTTTTATTAATAAAAATTACTTCGTAACTGGCTTTTTATTGAAAGTTTTAACATGTGTGAGAGTTTTTTCGTCGCGTTCACTGACCTTTCAGGTATTTCAGAAGCTCTTATTTCCACACCTTCAATGAATGTAAAAATATTTTATGTTTTTAGCGCCCCAGAGATATCTGAATCTGGCGTTCCATGTCTGTCGCGCATTTTCAAAATGCTCACCTTGGTGCAACTTGCATTAATTCCAGAATCAACCATATTTTCACCTTACAGCACTCCAGTTGTCAAAGATTTTATGAGCCCCGCATCCGCAATGTGCTTCCAGATCAACAACACCGAAGTTGCAAGTCTGCTGCGCACGTCCACAGCTTCTTCCCCAAACTTCTTGCAGACAACTTTTACAGACAGACGCTGCCAGATGGCCAGCCCCCACAGGTGCCAGGGACCCGGTCCACATTTGGTCCGTCGAACGCCTACTCTTCACCAAGTGTGGGATACCAACCATGCATGCGCTGTGCGGTGCCCCACGCCGATAGTCCCAAACGGGGCTCTTGACGCCGCCGCAGCTATCTGCCCCACCCACGGACGTGGCCTTGATGCTCGCTCGGCTCGTTTGCTCCTCTTGAGCATGGAGCTTGCAGGAGGGACGATGTGCGGCCGGCGGAGGCTCGTTCTATAAGGGCCCCCCGCCAAAGGTGGGATCTCTCCGTGCACGGTCACGGATAGCAGAATGCGTGTTAGTGTTACCATCGGGAGAATGCGTGCACCAGATGCACCTGCTGCTTCGTCGGAGAGTTCATCGCCGGACTACCACACCCACACTCCTGCCGCATGCCCCAGCCCTTCTTCCCCTCTCCCACCGCACTGCCTTCTTGTGATGATTTTTGTTTCTATCGAGAAGTTGGAATATTTGTTTTTTAATCGCCAAATTGTATAGATTGCCTATGTCTCGCGGCCTTGTGTATACGGTCTGCGAGAGTAGCACAGGATGGGTTGCCATGGGTGACGCATTACAAGCACCCATGTTACCCAAGGAAATGATTTCGGTTTATGGTTTTCTTTTTCAGAGTTCGAAAGAAACACTAATTTCAATTTCACGGGCACACTAAACTGCAGACATTAACTACTGTTTTTTGGACAACTTTCTGTGGCTATGCAGTCAAAGCTACGGGTGCACGTGCGCTTGCGCAACTTGAGCGTCCATCAATACCGCGCAGGGGCATTCTTCACTTCCTCTGAAACAGCCGTCCAAGGGTATAGTGTGGTAACAGTTGTTATTGAGCGGAACTGCGGTTAAGGGTGCCAGTGAAACTCTAGGCATTACATCATCTCCAGAGTTAAATCTACCGCTGTTTGAGTAAAGAGCGGTGTATACACAAAACAAGATGACGCTGTCAGTGGAGATCTGTTAAACTGATCATATAAAAGTAAAACACCTTACTCCTTAAGTTTGAAGTAATAAATGAGTTACATGGAGACTCAATACTTTATTCCAAAACCATCAACCTGCCTGAGTTTCCTTGTGTAATTACCGAGAGGAGTGAAATTGTTTTTTGTCTAGATTTGTGCGATAACGCATTGCAAGCAGTCATATTACTTTCATAAGTGGAATAACAGTTGATCAATGGATTTTCTCAGAGTTACGCAGTCGCTTCGAGCTTTTTCTAGAATTACAGGTCTTAAGTGCGCTGTTATGCGCGCAAAATACCTGACGACAACGCGAGATTAACTTTGTCACTAAAAATGTAATCGGCAACACAAAATAATTTTGGATGAAAAATTGAGTGTCACGCAGAGCCAATTGATGCTTCTTCATCACCAGATGCATCTTCCGATCTGCCTCCTTTTCTCTGAGTGTGATTGAGAAACGCGAGGTTGCTTTTCATTTAGTCTTGGTGGTAACGCATTAGGGTTGGGCATCTTTCGCGAGTTTTTGTGTAAATGGTTCATTACCTTCCACAGAGCTACGAAGGATGTGAGAAAAAATTCTGCATGGTTCCTTCTAAACTTACCGCTTCTAAGTGTGTCTACTGCCGCCCAAACTTTGCATAACGTGGCTCCTTCAGGGTATGGCAAGGTAACCTGGCAAAATAAAACAAACAAAAAATACGTTTGAAGCAGCTATTCAAAAATATTAGGTGTCAATGCCCTCCGTTTCTGTAAAAATCCAAAGCTGCGAAGAAACTAAGTATAATTGTAGAAAGGTCACGAGGGAGTTCCTTCACCTAGGTCATCAGTCTTTTCACTCTGCAAAGGTCTATGCCATGTCCGCGTTCAGTCACCGTCGAGATAATCCTGCACAGTAATGATTAATAATAATAACAACAACGGCACACACACACACACGGGATCCCAAATTAGCCAGAATGGTCTCATAGCCTTGCATATATTTTCACGTCAGGCTGGTAAGCCATGGCCGCGCCTCAAGCAAGACCCTCCCCGTAATATAGACTTTCATGGGGAAAAGCACCTGCTCTCTCTAGCGAAGGTTCGTTGACCAGAGAATCTTTGAACTTACTGTCACCTTAATTTTATAAATTCTTAAATTATTTTGCTCAGACACACTCAAGCTTAATTTGTTTACGGGTGTGTTTACAAAAGAACAATGCTGGAGTGCACTAAAGGTGTTTCTCAATTCAAATTTTTTTTAAGAGGAATACTTCATGTTGTTGCAAATTAAAAAAAAACGTTTTGTTTTAAATGATAACATAAAAGTATTTAATTGCGCACCTCGCTTTCTCATAAAACGCCGTTAAAGATAAATCGTCGAATACGCTACCAGCTTCAAAAACGATTGACATGGTGAGGTTTGAGGTTAAACGCGATGCCCGAATGAGTGAATTCCTGAGGAAGCTAAGTGGCTTATTACTGCAGAGAACTGAAAACACAAATAAATTCAGCTCCTTCGGGGCTTACCGCATAAAAAGAGTATCATAATGAAATGTAAACTTAATCGGAGGCTTCTAGGAAAACATTTATTAATCGACAGTATTCGAATGAACTTTTCATGTTTTGTACCATCTTCAATGAAAAACCATACCTATCTATACATTGAAATAATGAAAAAGAAGAAAGTAACGGTGTTTGAGTAGAATAACAGAGAGGACGAAAACCGGACGACACCTCCTGCAAGGTCACAACTCTCAGATTTCCTTTTGCGGGTGCAGCTATAATTCGGCGATTTCTGGGTGTCGGCTTTTAATTCTGATCCTATTCGCAAAAGCAATTCGCTTTTATAGTTCTTACTGTTTATGAGCGTAATTTAAGCCCGGTGCGTCGATGGAGACATTCGTCCAAGGAAGCTAGCCAAAAAAGAAGCATTTTAATTTGTTTTCACACATTTGATGGTAAAAAACAAATTATTAGTCATATATTAGTGCGAGCAACCGGTAAGCATAGAAAAGTAGTAACTAAGTAATCTCATGTTTAATATCCATCCGAAAAACAAAACATGAAAAAGTCATCGTAGCAAGCTTACAACAGTCGTATAACTTCGTTCTAATCGCCAGTAATCACTTACAGAGGAAACAGACTCGCGGAAATTTATTGATAATAAATTATGACGAACGAATAAAACCAGAACGCGAACGAACGAGGAACTTGAATTGCCCGGGAGGAAGCCTTGATTAGCCCCGCATACTTGAAGACTCCGATGCTCCTGCTACGGGTTATTGACCACGGCTCATCCAGAGCACGCTTTCTGGCCGTCGCTAAGGAAGAAGCCTGTGCCAGATGCACCTGCTCTTTGGAAAAGTTCGCTGACTGGCCGACGGTGCATGTTTCGCCGCGCCCGGGAGTGCCACACCCCCCCTGCGCTAATTTAAAGACCGGCCGTGGTTTTTTTTGTGTTTTTTTTTTTTTTGTTCGTTGTAATGACGTGGGACGTAAGCGGTGATTCTACACCGGTTTCAATAATGGTTAGATAAAATAAATAATTTCTCATGTAGGAAATGATCTAGAGTCTTACTATACTTTTGAGGCTTGTTGACATAAACAACTAAACTTATATCGGGGTTTCTGCAACAGAGAAAGCTGTCACACGCTTCTGCGCAAAGTTAGGACGAAGATGATTTAAAGTAATATTTTACTTTCGTATATTTATTGATAATCCAGTCCGGTCACGTTTTACTGGTACTAGATTGCGGGTGAGTAAATTAAACAACGCATAAGAAATGTAGATGAAGCAGTTCGTAATCTGAGATTGAAGTGCAAGGTAACTTTAATGCACCATGATAGCGGAAGGGTAAAGATGATAATGCCTATTGGTTCCACTGTCAAGTGAACTCTAATCCTTTAAAATGCGGTCAGCCAAGGTAATTAAGATGAAAAAACAGTGAGTGCGCAGGCGAGCTGGTGGATGCTTATCATGATGTAGAATACGATGTAGAAAACCCGAGACTGTGGTAAAAGCAGGGAAACGGTGTCGAAGAAGAAAGACAGGGGAAAAAAACGTGTCAAACTCAGCTACTGCGTTTATTTCCTTAATGTCTTATATACCCACAACCTAACCGCCGACGTCAAAAGGTCAACCTTTGTTATCTATACAATCCTACCCACACTTCTTCACCCTAACCGTAAACGATGACCTCAGAGGTCCCCGTTCTTTTCCCCTCTCTTTCTTCTTCGACACCCTTTCCCTACTTTTACCACAGTCTCGGATTTTCTACATCGTAGTTAAGATGGAAGCTGACCATTTAAGCGTCTCCGTTGTGAAGACGCAGTGGCTCCGTCTCCACAACGGACACGCCGCTACTGCACATGCGCACCACTAGCCTTGTCCGGAGAGTTCCAGATCTCGTATCGGCTTGCAGACAGCGTTCTGGGACGGCAGAAACGGTTTACGCAAAGTCTTATAACTTCCATGCAGACGATATGCCACGTCCTGTCGAGTTCATAGCAGTCGTTTTCGTGCTTAGTATTGCATTTCAACGGAGAACAAAGAGGCTTACAAAGTGCCCAAATTCGCTCAGTCTCGGGAGCGATGCATCCCGCCACGAAGGTCCACCCAAAAACGAAACGGAACTTCGAAGGCTGTGATGTCCATGATGGAGGTTCTGCGCGGTCGAGACACGTAACCATCATGAACAATTCAACATACTACCACAAACAGACGGCTGTACAGATGGATCTATCCGTGTCCCACTTAGGATTCTCTCACGCGTTCAATAGGGCACATCGCGGATCATCCGGGCATTCGCTTCTCCTTCACACTCCACATTACCAATCGGCCCGGGTTCGTGAACTTCGAGACACCTCCCTCTGCCCATGGAGTGTGGTTTAGGCCGGGTGAGTTGCCTCCCTCCCTCATCTCCGCGGTGTGCATTCACGCGAAGCGGCACGGAAAAGGACGCCCCTCCGTCCGCAGAGAAAGAGAAAGAGATTGAACCCACAAAGACGGCCAGGGGCACCTGCCGACCGAAGCTGCTGCTGCCCAAAGAAAGACCGAGCTGCGCTTGGCGTAGAGATCGAGAGTCGATAACGCTGTTTAGCTGCGCGCTCTCTCGGATTGGCTGGTCCTGGCTGCGTGTAGGTTCGGCTAGTCTCACCTTAACATTCTTGCGCTCTTGGAATGGCTGTTGGATCGGCTCTGGCTCGTTTTGCACCTGTTGCCGCGGCGTTCTGGACGGTAGGGGGAAAGATTTCGTGGCGGCAGTGACGAAGGGCACGCAGCCCGGTCAACGGCTTTCTCGGGCAACAACCCGCTAAGTTGGTGCCAGGTGGTCACTCGAAGCGAACTTCGATCGGCCCCTGCTTGTGTTTTAGAAAAAGGGGGGGGGGGGGGGGGGGGGGGGGTTACATGATAATCCATAGATTGAAGGTGAAATACAAAAAGGAAAGGGGGGGGGGGGGGTTCAGAGTTGAGTGGCCCAAAATTCTCGTCACGGCCGTAGAGAGTTTAATGCTGGTCGCTTGTTGTCGTCTTGTCTTGTTTGTTGGTATCGTTATTAGCCGAGGTCTTTGCACTTATGGTAAAACAAAAACACGTTGTCGTCTTAGTGTTTTCACCAGTCGGGTGAATAGTCTCTTCCGAGTTTGTGTTTAGGTGAGCGTTAAACCTTGGCTGTCGCTTTTTTTATTATATTTTTTTATTCGGGTGCAGGTTAAACACGCTTGCAAACTAGAGTTGCCACAGACGGCGAAAAAATAATAGTAGATTTCAGCACAAAAAAAAAAATCTGCAAATACCAATAGATCTTTCGATATCGACGACAATAATTGATTTAAGGTAAATTATCTATTACAGTACTTTATTTCAAATGTTCTTGAGTCAGTGCTGTTCTTAAGGCCCATTCACACCCTTGCATTTGACTCCGCCCGACTGGACAAGATCGACTTTTAAGCCCCTTAGAACGGCTTATGATAGGATGCGCAGCAATGCCACAGAAGGCTAAAAAAACTGGTCCTCTCTCAATCGGTGGTAGTCAAGCGCAAGTGTGCGAACGGGCCTTAATAGTGTAAAAGCGGATGAATAAAATAAAATGCAAACTGCGGTACACAGGCTATACTACATATCTAAAAGCTAGTTTCTCTCAAACTAGCGTGCACAATCAAAGAAAAAAAAAAACAAAAAAAATTTATTTCTTGAATAGTGTTACTGTTTTATTTACGGGGCTTTTGAAGTTCTTCAAAAGTGGTCACAAAATGGCAGGAAAGACAAAATTATTTTATAAATCACGGAGAGTGTGCAGGCGAATTGCTGAACTTTCAATGTCTTGAACACCCGGGACTAGAAACAGAGAGTGAACAAAACACGCGCATGTCTTCAATTCACCCCTTCTTTTATTTGACCATAAACTCCGTGTCGCCACCTATTGAAACCCCGCCTCACTTCCGGTTGACGTATATTTCCTAATTTCTTTTTACTCAGCATGCTTTTACCATAAGAGTGAATTAAGTCTGACAGCACTATAAGTGGCCTTTTCCAGAAGATAGACTGTATATTTGATTTCGCAAATACTTCTGAACCCGCCATCTAGTTCAGAACCGGAAATGTTTGGGGGCTATGTGCACACTGGCGCCACCACGTTCCAACTCGGACAAGAAAGAGCGAATAGTGACGGCGTGCGGATCGGGGAAAAGGAGGTAAAAGGGGGGGGGGGGGGGGGGGGGGGGGTAGTCAAAAAGCATGTGTGTATTATAGGGAGGATTCCTTGTTTTCAAATAAATTCCTAAGAAATTCGAAGAACACTCGACGGTAAATTTCACATCATTGCCAATTTTTCCATAGGGCTCCAAATTTCTTGGTCACAACTAAAAAAAAAAAAAAAAAAGTGTTTAAAAAAAATAATAAAACGGCGAGACACCCTGTAAAGCAAATAAAATAATTTTCTTTTACAGGGAGTCTCGTCGGAACACGTGACCATCTCCATGCTCAATTTGTAAAACTCTGCTCACATCTGTAACCTCATTCAAGTATCTTGGTGTTCGCATCACTTCTAACTTATTATAGAAAACTCATTTTGATCATATAATCACTAACGCTAATTCGATGCTTGGATCTTTTAAAAACAAAATTTTCTTTAACACCTAGGTCACTAAAACTTCTGTGCAATACTTTCATATTATACGTTCAAAGCTGGAATGTGCCGCAGCAATCTGGGGTCCCAGTCACTCAACGCTTGTAACAAATATTGAAGCCCAGCAAAATCGCGCCGCACGTTTCATAAACTATCATCTACCGCAAGTGTTTCATCTATGAAAACCACCCTGTCTCCGCCTCTTCTATCCTCACGCCGTGAAATAGCTCGTTTATGCCTCTTTCATTAAATTTAGCATTCCAATGCTTCTCCGAAAGTCAAACTATTCATCAGCCCCTCTTTCATCTCTCCCCGCATCGATCGCAGTCCTAATTGTGAAACTTCAGCTTACATCGACTCTTTCATCCCCAGAACGTCATCTTAATGTCCCCGCATCAGTAGTAACTATTCCATCAATTGTTTGTTTTCTTTTAATCACTAAGTAATCACTTTTGCTAAGATTATGCCGGACTGATGTTTATAAGCAAGTTGCCTCGTTTGAATTTCTTTACTTAACCAATATTGTACGTCCCCCTGTTTTGTAATGCCACTGGGACCTGAGGGTTCTGAAATAAATGAATAGATTAACTTTATAAAAGCGCAGGGTAGGTGGTCCTGAGGAAATGCCACTTCAGTTTCCTTTGAAATCTCGAGCTACTCTAAAAAGGGGTTTGCCTTTTGGATCGTCAAGGTTCTTTCAGGACAACAGGTCACATAAACGAATTTTATTTATTGTGTTCTTAAATTGAAAAAAAAAAAACTGTAAGCACAGCAGAGTAAACTCTGAATTTCAGAGAATTGAGAATTTAACAAAAAATAACTCCGATAAATTAATAATAATAATAATAATAATAATAATAATAATAATAATAATAATAATAATAATAATAATAATAATAATAATAATAATAATAATAATAATAATAATAATAATAATAATAATAATAATAATAATAATAATGCTCTATTTCCATCCTTTCTGATGGTGGGGCCCAAGAAAAAAAGCTGCAGTAAGCAGCTTGACGAGTTCCTGGGCCCCTACAATGGACAGCAGGAATTAAGCGTGCAGGAAAACAAACAAAAAGCAACATAATCGCGTGCTAAAGGCAATGATGTTAGAAATCAGTACACAAAACTGAAATCACCTTTTGCAAATGTTAAGAGAGAAAAGGATCACGTAAAAGCATATAATAAGCGCAAGCCTCTAAAGGTTAGACTTTCTAGATCAATGTTATTGCTGTTAAGGCTGTTTAAGAAATGCGGGAGTGTGGAGATTAACATTTGAGAGCCATAATTTGTTCGCTGCGTGACCAACTTCCATTTCTTTGGGTTACGGCTAGGATACGGGGAAGTTTTCCTCAACGACGCAAGGTTTTCCAAAAGACATGTACCTCTTATTTGTTCACTTTTATAACTAGTAGTTACGAATTTTAACCGAATAATAAAGTCCGCATAAGAGTCTCCCCCTGGCTACGCCGCTGATTCCCTACAATCTAAAATACGAGATGTATGTTGGTATTTATTGCACCCTCGCGATTTACGCGTAGTCAGTACCTTCGTTTCTTCAAGAACAGCATGGACCGGTATTCTAACGTGCCGAGCGCCGAGGCGTGGCAAGCAGTGCACAATAGTGCTTTGTTCTTACCCCCCTCATAAACGCCGTGTAATTTATTGGTTTCAGCCTTCTTTGATCCGTTGATTTCAGTCTTTTGGTTGGTTCAAGTCTAAAATTGGTCTTAAACCAATCTTAGGAGCACAAAAGCCGTACTTCTCGCCAGTATTCAGCCCGAAACAAAACAAAAATCAGTATATTCCAGGTTTTATCACTGAATCAGAAGAACTTTGAGAAAATCAGTAGATCTGCTGATAGGTCAGTAGCAGTGACACTACCATTGTGCCCATCTGTTATTGTCAGGGGGTGATTACGGAATGCCCACAAGTGTACATGTATGGGCTTCTGTCGGTTTATTTTCGTTGTTTTGGTCTCAGGGCCACCAGGCATTTTTTCCAAACAAAATAACTCCTCTGCCACCAAGCCTTTAACCCCATGCCCAAACATCCTATCTGTGCCACTGCAACTACCAGGGCTGTTAGACATTAACGTGTCTAACACAGAACTCGGCACACAAGCCCTTGGCTGCGAAAGCTATACAATGGCGCGCGGTCAGCGTTCTTGAAATGCTTTGATGTAACGAGCCCGCATCTAGGAGTTGTGCATTCGCGGTATACGCTGCATGATGGGCGGCTGCCTGGCTCTGGAAGATATCTAGTGCCTACGAACATGGAAATAAGATCAGCACGTCCCCCCCCCCCCCCCCCCCCCACCGCCCAATCTAAAAGCTGCGTACCTGCGTTCCTACACCGCCAACTTCAAAACGTACGTAAGCATGAAGTGCGTAAAGAATGAACAGCGAATTTTCCTTAATTTCGTGGAGTTTATACACAGTGCGAAGCATGGACGCGCTGTGTGTAGAGTAAACTTACCTCCTATAGGTATCCCGGCAGAGTTGGACTGTGCCTGCGAAACCATAAGTAAGGGATAGGAAAAAATACTTGCAAAAATGTGGCGTAATACAAATACACGATACTCCTACAAACTGTATTTAATTACATATCAAATTACACTTTTCGAAAATTAATTATATAAAATAAGCAAATACAACAACGAGGACTTGATCATCTTCAAATACTTTTACCGTTCCCAACTAAAGAGAATGAAGTGCTAAAAGCAAAGCGCCAGATTAAAAAATAAAGTTATTTTACAAATACGTCGCCTAATATGTAAATAAATATACGAAACACAAAGTGCTCTATTGTTTTAACGTATTTGCTGCTTATCCCTGCCATTCGTATGTGGAAAATAAAATCATGGCCGCCCGAAGAATGCATTTCTAACAAAGTCAATGCCGAACTTATCTCACTTGATACATCGATCTATGAAAGACACCAGTGAGCGCCTGTGGGAGCCTTTCTGAAGAAACGCCATGTGGTTGAACTTTGAAGCACGACCCGACTCCACAGCTCCCTTGAACATCGTACAAGGAGCGGCTCCTCCGCCGCAAGCAAATTCTTGGAGCTCATCCAGGCAAGGCAAACCGTGCATGCAAATCCCGCCTCTCCACGTCGACGGCGCTCCGTAAATCACCTCGGCGCCTTCGCGTTTATCGCTTCCGCGTAGACGAAACCGCCTTTTGTCCTCCCGTGTCTTTTGTCTTCCTCGCCTCGTCCCACCTGGAGTGCGTTGTTCCTCGTTCGTCGAGCACAGGAGGGTTGAAGGACGGAAGCTAATTTGACCCGTACCAAAATAGATTAGCCTCTCCAAAAAAAAAAAAAAAAAAAAATAACAACAAGAAAACACGCAAGTTGGTATCAAGAAATAAAAAAAGAGAGAAAAGTGATATTTGTGTAATAATTCGTCTTTCCGTATTAACTAAGTAAAAAGGGAGCCAGAAACATCATAAGGTAACACGGAGTTAGGTAATTGTCTTTATTACTGCTCCAATACACTTGTGTCATCTCAGGCTCAATTTCGCTAAAATGACCAATTCGGTGAGACGCTCCTATTTATTTGGCTAAATGCCCAGTTTGGCTAGAGTTCCAACCTCGGCCAGAACGCTCCAAATTGGGCATTTAGCCAAAGTCGTCATCCAGCCGAATTGGTCCTTTCAGCCAAATTGAGCTCTCAGTCCAATGGATATCTCAGCCGTACTGATACGTAACCATACCATCCGACTATGGAGTCGGAAGATTGGAGGCGGAGGGTGGGGGAGATGGGTGAAGTTATTTCATAATTATTTCTCGCTTCAGTTTTTTTTTTTTTTTTTTTTTTTTCCAGTTGGCACTTTTATTTTACACAAAGAACCCAAGGCGCAAGTCCGCGAACCTGATTGTATGCTCAGCGCGTGATGCTAAATATAGAATGCCGAGGCAAGGACGTTCTGTCGAGTTGGCCATGAGAAGAAGATAGGGGTCAGTATGGTGTAGTTGTCGACGAGGATGGCTCATAAATAGACTTAGGTTATTATCTTAAAGGCGGGTGCATTGTGAGATACGCGCTTCTCGTGATGGTGTTGACAAGTTGCTGGGGGCAAGTTGCTGGGGGCAAGTTGCTGGGTGCTTTATGATTAAATGCGAGCTATTTTTTGTTTTTTCTTCGGATGTTGACACGACGAATATGAGGTTGAGGGATTGTGCGAGAAACTGATGCTTCCATGCATGTCTTCGTGAAACATAATACAATTTGCACTGAATTTAAAAAAAATGTATCATTATGTGTCGTTTTAATTTCGAATTCAAATTCAGGAAGAATTAAAGGCGAAAGGTTTTGTGACTCAAAGTCGGAAGATACATTGTAGCACTTCCTTCGCAACGGAAAGTTTGCCTAACCTAATATTTTTCTTTGTGCGCGTCTTCATTATAATGAATAAACTAAGTTCAGCACGTGTCTCAAGTTCAGACAACTAAAATCATCGCGTCTAGAGCTCCAAATTAATTCATTTCTAATAGGATGATCTTATTGCGTGTCGATAACTTCGAACGGATTGAGGTTTCACTGTCTGCTTTGACAGATTCCACATGAACAGTTTTCCAGCTGCACTTCGAATCCTGACCGAAGCAGCTGTTTCCTCATTCCACTCTGCTAGTTGCAATGTCCACATATATTATAAATATGCACACATTTTTTTTTTCTAAGGAGTTAGGAATATGCAGTTTTCTGCTAAGTCAATTTCGGAATTTGAGAAAGCATGGTTCTTCACCAAACACTCGTAACCTTAATAAAAAAAAATCCCTGGAATTCTGCAGGATCGTAGGCGCGTTGCAGTCTTGCGACTGCTCATCGGGTCTGGTCACAGGGCCTGGTCATTGTTGTTTGGTACAGTAGTATAGCCTGTTTGTAACATTTCGCAGAGTAAGCACTGCCTGTATGTCCAAACACTCCAATTACAACAACAAAACAACTTTTTTCCGTACAGCCTCTGCGTGGCATATATGGTTGCCAGACACCGGTTGTTGATCTCCTAGACACACTCTGAAGTCCAGATGGCGCTCTGTTACCGCATTCCTGCTTAAAAGCGACCTGACCCTCCAGGCGACGATGGTGGCCCGCCAATTTCACGCTACGTTACGCTGCCGCCCAACAAACGCCTCTTCCCTCTTCCGAAATTTCTTTTCTCTTCTCTCATCTTCGTCGTCTTCAGGTCGGAAACCTCCTGACGCCCGGAAAGAACAAAGGAACCCGTTGTCTCGGGCCTCCGAGGGGCTCAACGAAAAGACGACGATGTCGGCGGAGGAGGTCGCGAGCGGCAGCTGACCCCAAAAACAAAGTTGGTGCATCTTGTGCGCGCATGCGTGCAAGACGCCACCATGCCTCACGGAGTCACACCTCAAATATTTGGACGACTCTCCCCGGCTACAAGGGTGACCAGAGAGAGAGAGAGAGATAGAGGCCGCGGCATCCGAACACGTGTTCCCAAAGCAGATCGACCGACCTGTTGGGCACGTATGCTCGAGACCGTTTCTAGTGTCTGAAAGAGACGCATATAAAGAAGCCCCGGTCCCTCTGCTAATACGTCGAACAAAAGACGGTGCGAACACAGTGTCTGAGGTGTGTTTCTTCCTTGTTTGTCGGTCCTGTCACACCGGCCATACAAACACTGTCTGCAGGTATGTTCGAAGCACACATGTGTAAGAAGCCAACATAATTCCAAGATGCTTGAGGCATGACTGCAGACAATTGTCATCATGTATGCAGCCAACACTGTGGCTTTTTGTATATGATGTGCTAGCAGTCCTACTGCGGATTAACGGATATCGTTTAACTTCCCGTGTCGCGCGTGCATAAGACTGAAGAATTCAAATAGGCAACAGAATACGTCACGGGAACCGCTGCGGTTGTATACTGCTACGGTCCGTCAGGATCCTGGCCGGCGGTTGGATGCAGAAGCACCGGCAAAACAAAATACCGACGACCGGGCGCACGCTGCCGTCGCAGTGTTACAACATGCTGCGGAGGCTTCCGTACACTGACGAGCAGCAGTGCGAGCTACAGTACAAAACAGGTGCGTCCGCCACATCCACTTTTATACTGTTGCGCCACCAGCCAGCATCGTGGAAATCATCTGCATCACACACAGTTGTTGTGACGCCTTATGGTTCTGAAACTGAGGGGGGGGTTCAAAGATAAAGACGCGGCCAACGTGCCGGCCAGGGTCACCACAAGGTTCCGGGATCCTGACAAGAAAATGAACGTGGGTGCCAGAACATATCGGTCACGAGAAGTACCAATCATTAATATCGATCATGCTGAAATGACTTCAGAGAATTATTGAAGGTACAGATTGCGGAGTCGTTCAAGAAATTCAATCTGCGAATGGGGTCGCTCGGCGTGACTTGCAAGGGGACTTGGTGTAGCGGGGCATCTGTAGCCAGAAATTTGGCTTTACGATTTGATTGGCGTCCTATTCCATCCCAATCACTGACTCCCCGCTGACTTTGTAGTAAGGAAAATACATCTGCAGCCGTTGTAACGCTCTTTCAGAGCTGCTGGAAATGCCAGAAGGCGCGTGCCTGTTAACCTGATTACTTCCATGAGAAAAAAGCAACAACCACAATCATAAAATCAAACACTACCTGAACACTCGGAACGCCATAACATCCCTCGTAGAAAGCCCGAACAGCAATGAAGACTAACACCGCTCATACCACCTCCCTTTTAATCTAGCGAACCTCTCTATCTCCCAGACCTGTGGCATCTTCAGAGAGGCATTAGAGTCCGTACTTGCACCTGTCATGAGGGCAGGGGGGCGGACCCCTTTTTAAAAAGGCTAATGGATTCCTAATCGAGAGGCCAATAGTTTGCCTGCCTCATTTTGTTTTGCTTCGCCAAAAGAGACCAGAAACACAGGGCCAACTTTCGGTCCACGTGTCTTATCTTTGCACTTGGGAAGCTACCAGAACTGCAGAGAGAAACATTCCTCAAAGTCACCACAGCGTCGCTATTTTTTTTTTTCTTTTGACACGGAAGATTGTTGCCAATCGACCCATTAGAGTAAACATTTGAATTATATTTGTTGTTTTTCACCGTGTAGACTTTCTCTTTTGTATCCTTTCTTTGACCAAAGCTCAATTCAGCCGCACATGAGTAGTAAGAATATGCATGTTTAAAATGTACCTGAAACAATCACTTTTTATTTATTTATGAAAGTTGATCTGAACCCAGAGTTTAGGTCCAGTTTAAGCGCATATATCTCTGCCTTACCTTTAAGAACACAGCGGCGACTATATTTGCTTTCTAAAGGCTAAGTGTGACTAGAGCGAAAAGCCTAACGATTAAGCAAAATATCCTCTTTGACAATATGAGCAATCCTCTGCAGCATAACCTTTCCTGTTCACAAACACGACAGATTACACAACATTTGTGACCAGCTGGTTAAATATTGGGTTCGAACCCCACCCATTCCTGTTTCGATTCGGACTAGCGTCCTACCGCCGTGCAATTGTGTAATCACTGCTGCGTGATGCACATTAAATACTAGAAATTTTCAGTCATACTTACTGGCCAAATTTCCCGCCTGCAAGCCGGACACCAGAAGACGATTTCAGAGCGGACTAGCTTCCAGCGTTCTAAAACTTTACTCTAGATTTGAATTTGAAAAGTCGGGGTCACCCCAAAAAGGGAAGGGATATTATGTGTCTGACAATTCCGCGAGCAAACCACTACAAAGAAAAGTGAAAAAAAAAAAAAATTACTGCGGCGGGGTGATAGTTCCAGTTTCCAACGTGGTGGAAGATATGGGAAAAGATTTTCCAGGATTTTCCTCGCGTCTGCTCGCTGACGCTGGTGAATGTGGTTAAATTATTTCACTCGGCTACAAATTCGAATCGGTCAGGTCAGGATCATATCAGAGTTGATGGAGATGTTGTTGCGTTATAAAAACGAGCATGCGGATTTTTGAGAAGTTGCGGAAATACAACAGAAATCGCAAATCTTTGTGAAGGGCGAGCGCGCTTGAAGCGCCAAACTCGTCATTGTGTGAAAAAAAAAAAAAAAAAATTGAGGGTGATGACGGTGTTGTGGTGTTCGCGCTGTTGAGCACAGATTGAGCACGAGATCGTAGGACCAGGAATCCGCAGCGTATGCGATCTACGAAAAGTCCGCAGCGAAATTAGACTTCCTGGTCCCTTCGTGCAACGCTGATCCAAAGCGGAACACAATTCTTCGCACTCGCTTTTTGCGTTAGAACTGCACTGTGCATGAACACACCGACCGAAACCGTGCTGTAATAGCCGCATCAGGGCGTATGCAGTCCGTGCTAGAACACTGCACGGGCCTACTTTTTGGGGCCCGGGCCCGCCGACTCTTAGTCGTACCCGACCCAGACCCGACCCTATGGGATACCTGCCTGATCAGACCCGGCCCGGGCCCGGCCTAGTGAGAGTCCAAAACATGCCTCATCTCTCAAGTTCAAAGGTGCCCGGGGAGGTGTTGGTGCATTTGATTTGTTTACCAATTTTCGTGAAAGACGCGGTCATATTGCAGTCAGGTGCTCAACATTCGAAAGCTTGCACAAATATAAAAGGCATAGGTTTTCTTTAGTAGCATGACGGCGTTTTTTTGTTTTTTTTTGTTTTTTTCTTCTTCAAAAGTTTGAAAAGGAAAGGGAATGACATTCGTACCGTCCCCTGTCACCGGATTGCCCTCGTTTTCTTGCCTGCTGGCGGTTGTGCCGCTATGCTGATGGAATCCCCAGAATTCTCCGCATCTTCTTGCGGGCTTAGTCAAAAGCAGCTTTCCTGATTATTTTAGTGGCATCGTAGCGAGATGGCACTTACCTTTTAGAAAGCAGGTCTTAGGCGCCCATTTTCCGCTTGTGCGGCGTCGCCGTCGGCGTAACCGCGCGTTGCATTATGGGACGTTTCCCATATAACGTCAGACGTGACGTCACTCGTGACGTCACCGTGCGTTGCATTACGAGCAAATTTCCCTGCTAAATTTAGCGAAAAAATTTCGCCACTAAATTTAGCGGAAAAAATTTCCCGCTAAATTTAGCGAAAAAATTTTCCAACTATATTGAGCACAAAACTCTGCCCGCTAAATTACGCGGAAAACATTCCCCGCTAAATTTAGCAAAAAAAAAAAATTCCCGCTAAATGGGAGGGGAGCAGGAGAGGAGGAGGGGAGGGTACGGATGAGGAGGTGGGCCATATCCTCCTCTGCGTACCTTCCCCTCCTCCTCCTCAAGAGCTGCGCTCTAATTCGGCGTTACAGGGGAATGTAAACGTCTTTCATTTTTTTTAGTTTCTTTCAAATCGAAACGACTCATGCGTTAGCATTTTCTTCTCAACGTTTTAGAAAGTGTGTTACACCATTTTGCAAGCCCGGCCAGTGCCCGGAAAGAAACCGTGCTACCAGCCCGGGCCCCGGCTTTCGGGTATACTGGCCCTGCCGTAGTTCCCGCTTCTCTGGTTCTCCGTCTGTCCACGAGAGGGCTAGCGGCCGGCCGGAGTTACAAGTACTGCCTTCCTCTTCAGCGCTCGTCTTGTCCACGCCTATTTCTGTCCTTGTTTATAGCACGCTGTATCAACAATTTGTTAAAAAAAAGAAAGACGTCATGCCTTTGTGGTGGCACTGCAGTCGCCATGGCGCGTACGCAGACGATTCACATAACGCGAATCTGGCATCTGTGCGTGAACGGTGCCCACACCAGGTATGGGCCAACGGCACGCTGAGTTACGGCTAAACCGGAGCAACGACCGCCAAGAGCGAGTAACCTGCAGCGAAAGTAAAGGACGAATGAATAAGGGAGTGGGAAAAAGGGGGATTTTAGGTGAAAAAAATAAAAAGAAAAGGGAGGAATACCAAAAACGGGAGAGTGGCTTCAG
>NW_024610374.1:0-137302 GCF_016920785.2 Ixodes scapularis | reverse complement strand
CGCCAAACGTCTCTCGTCAGGCCGTGCTCTCGTCCAATAATTCGCTTTCACCGAGGCAATAGCCGAGATCGTGGTCACGGGTGAACGAATAAAACGGCGCCAAACGTCTCTCGTCAGGCCGTGCTCTCTCCATTAATTCGCTTTCACCGAGCAATAGGCGAGATCGTGGTCACGGTGAACGAATAAAACGGCCGCCAAACGTCTCTCGTCAGGCCGTGCTCTCTCCAATAATTCGCTTTCACCGAGGCAATTGCCGAGATCGTGGTCACGGTGTGAACGAATAAAACGGCGCCAAACGTCTCTCGTCAGGCCGTGCTCTCTCCAATAATTCGCTTCACCGAGGCAATAGGCCGAGATCTTGGTCACGGTGAACGAAGAAAACGGCGCCAAACGTCTCTCGTCAGGCCGTGCTCTCTCCATTAATTCGCTTTCACCGAGGCAATAGGCGAGATCGTGGTCACGGTGAACGAATAAAACGGCGCCAAACGTCTCTCGTCAGGCCGCGCTCTCTCCAATAATTCGCTTTCACCGAGGCAATAGCCGAGATCGTGGTCACGGTGAACGAATAAAACGGCGCCAAACGTCTCTCGTCAGGCCGTGCTCTCTCCAATAATTCGCTTTCACCGAGGCAATAGGCGAGATCGTGGTCACGGTGAACGAATAAAACGGCGCCAAACGTCTCTCGTCAGGCCGTGCTCTCTCCAATAATTCGCTTTCACCGAGGCAATAGCCGAGATCGTGGTCACGGTGAACGAATAAAACGGCGCCAAACGTCTCTCGTCAGGCCGTGCTCTCTCCAATAATTCGCTTTCACCGAGGCAATTGCCGAGATCGTGGTCACGGTGAACGAATAAAACGGCGCCAAACGTCTCTCGTCAGGCCGTGCTCTCTCCAAATAATTCGCTTTCACCGAGGCAATAGCCGAGATCGTGGTCACGGTGAACGAATAAAACGGCGGCCAAACGTCTCTCGTCAGGCCGTGCTCTCTCCAATAATTCGCTTTCACCAAGGCAATAGGCGAGATCGTGGTCACGGTGAACGAATAAAAACGGCGCCAAACGTCTCTCGTCAGGCCGTGCTCTCTCCAATAATTCGCTTTCACCGAGGCAATAGCCGAGATCGTGGTCACGGTGAACGAATAAAACGGCGCCGAACGTCTCTCGTTAGGCCGTGCTCTCTCCAATAATTCGCTTTCACCGAGGCAATAGCCGAGATCGTGGTCACGGTGAAACGAATAAAACGGCGCCAAACGTCTCTCGTCAGGCCGTGCTCTCTCCAATAATTCGCTTTCACCGAGGCAATAGGCGAGATCGTGGTCACGGTGAACGAATAAAACCGGCGCCAAACGTCTCTCGTCAGGCCGTGCTCTCTCCAATAATTCGCTTTCACCGAGGCAATAGGCGAGATCGTGGTCACGGTGAACGAATAAAACGGCGCCAAACGTCTCTCGTCAGGCCGTGCTCTCTCCAATAATTCGCTTTCACCGAGGCAATTGCCGAGATCGTGGTCACGGTGAACGAATAAAACGGCGCCAAACTTCTCTCGTCAGGGCCGTGCTCTCTCCAATAATTCGCTTTCACCGAGGCAATAGCCGAGATCGTGGTCACGGTGAACGAATAAAACGGCGCCAAACGTCTCTCGTCAGGCCGTGCTCTCTCCAATAATTCGCTTTCACCGAGGCAATAGGCGAGATCGTGGTCACGGTGAACGAATAAAAACGGCGCCAAACGTCTCTCGTCAGGCCGTGCTCTCTCCAATAATTCGCTTTCACCAAGGCAATAGGCGAGATCGTGGTCACGGTGAACGAATAAAACGGCGCCAAACGTCTCTCGTCAGGCCGTGCTCTCTCCAATAATTCGCTTTCACCGAGGCAATATTTCAAAAATATATTTCAAAATACTGCGACCTCGATGAGGTCATCGCAGGAGTGGAGAGAAAACATACATATACATTCAAAAAGACAATCGATTAAAGATGTACACACCCTACAAACAAAACTTAGAAAACCTTGAAAAATGCAATATCAAAAGATTACAAAAACAATCACATACACTTCAAGTACAGATTCCAGGCACCATACCAGAACACCTACTGTATTTCTAACACAAACTTATCAAAATCGAGACAACGAATGGATCCATTTATGTTATTCCAGTTTTCTATCGTTCTAGGAAAAAAAGAATATTTAAAACAGTTAAGGTGGGCTCTGTATGGTACAAGATTTAATGGATGGAAGCTTCTAGTGCGTGATTCAGTAACAAAACTAACATATTTATCTCGATTAAGTGTACAGTTATTATTCACTATTTTATGCAGGAGCTTGAGCCGTTCTACAGCGCGTCTAGAATCAAGAGGCGTAAGTCCTATGTCAGTCATGGCAGATGTAGGAGAAAAATTGCGGTCATATCTATTACAAATAAATCTAGCTGCCTTTGATTGTATTGCGTCAATCTGCTTTATATCACCTTTTAGATAGGGATCCCACACCACACAACCGTACTCTAAGATAGGTCTAATCAAGGTCTTGTACGCCGTTATTTTAACTTCCCTAGTTGAAGATTTTAAAGTTCTCTTGACGTATCCTAGCCTTTGCAGAGCACGAGAACAAATAGAACTGATGTGCTTATCCCATTTGAGACTAGGCGTGAAAAAAATACCCAAATACTTGTATTCGTGAACTTGACGCAGAATTATATTACGAGTACCATAGCTAAAAACAGACGGTTCCTTCTTATTAGTAAATGACATAACTACAGATTTCTCAAAATTAATTTCCATCTGCCACTTTTTACTCCAATTCAAAAACTGTTCAAGAGAGTCATTTAGTAAGGCATGGTCATCTACCGAGTTGATTTCGTTGTACAAAACGCAATCATCTGCATAGAGGCGAATTTTAACTTGAAGACCATTTGCAACGTCATTAATATAAAGTAAAAACAAAAGAGGACCTAAAACTGATCCCTGTGGGACACCGGAACTAACTGAGACATTGCTAGAATGAACATCCCTGTATGAAACAAACTGTGATCTATTTTTTAGGTAATCTTCGATCCAATTAACTAATGACGTATTATTTAATATCACTTGTAATTTCTGAAGAAGCTTATGATGTGGTACCTTATCAAAAGCCTTAGAATAATCTACAAAGATGGCATCAAGTTGTACTCTTTTATCTAAAGCTAAAGCTATGTCGTGAGTGAATTCAAGAAGTTGGGTTGAGGTGGAGTAACCACGACGAAAACCATGCTGTTGAGGGCAAAGAATAAAATTAGTCTCGAGGTACTCAGATATCTGTTTATAGACAATATGTTCCAAAAGTTTACATGAAGACGATGTGAGCGAAATGGGTCTGTAGTTTGTGACCACCTGTTTGTTGCCTGACTTGAACAAGGGGATAATTTTAGCCAACTTCCATGACTGAGGCACTGTTGCAGTAGAAATAGATTTTTTGAAAATGACAGATAGGTATTTTGAACTCCAAAGTGAATAACGGCGAAGAAAAGAATTTGGAATTCCATCAGGGCCAGGGCTTTTCTTACAGTCAAGTTTCATTAGTAGATTGAGGACACCAGAAACACTAATCTCTAAATCAGATAAAGCTGGGTATATACCTTCAAAGAAAAACTCTGAATCATTGCCGTTGTCACGACTGAATACAGATTTAAAATAATCATTGAAACAGTTCGCTATCTTTGTCGGCTCACTTACAGATTCACCTTCAATAGTAAAACTCTGTGATACACTACATCTTGGAATAATAGATCTCCAAAATTTGGCAGGATTTGATTTCATAAATTCAGACAAAGTTACATTAAAATATTTGGTTTTAGCTGTTAACATCTTTTCTTTCAAGGTTGTTTTCAGATATTCAAACGAGGTATGAACAACTGATTCTGTGTTATCTTTCGTTGAACGACGTCTCCTCTTCGTTTGCCGCATCAACTGCAGCACCTCTCTCGTAATCCAGGGGTGCGCAGGGTTCTTTTTTTTTCTAGTAACAGGTACAAATTTGTTGATGCATTTTTCTATAAGGGAGTTGAAATATCTAAGCAACGTATTGACATCAGCGTCTAGACTTATGGCACAAAAATCATCAAAATAAAAACTAAGTTCATCAATAATTGACACATCGTCAGCTCTGTTGAAATCAAGGAACGTGACGAATTCAGGGTTCGAACGCTTGACACGAATGTTAAGGCTGACAAGGACAGCTTTATGATCAGAAATTCCCTCGACCACCTCGCAGTCATAACCTAGGTTTGCGATACTATGGGTTAGAAAAACAAGATCAAGAACAGAATTATCTCTGGTGCACGTTTTGACAACCTGATCTAGGTCGAATGACACAGCTATATCTACTAGAGCATCACAAATGGCCCTGTCGCGACAGCCAACCACTAGCGTTTCCCAGTTTATATCGGGTGCATTAAAATCGCCCAGCAAGATAAGCTTGAAATTCGCCAGATTGTATTTGTGAATGTAGTCATATATATCAAAGATCGTTTGCAGGCCCGAACTAGGAGCGCGATAAACCGCTCCGATAACAAGAACGAACTTATCAAGCTGCACCTTACACCATAAAGACTCTGTGTTAGGTAAACAGGGAAGAACCGAAAAGCTAATACCAGATTTAAAAAAAAGCGCGACACCACCACCTCTAGAAGACCTATCGCATCGTACCACGTTGTAATTAGGAGGTGTAAATTCGCAATCAAGAATGCCATCGTGTAACCAGGTTTCCGTAACACACATCACGTGCGGTGAATAAGAAGCTGCAATGCACGAGAACTCTGTAAATTTAGGGACAAGGCTCCGAGCATTAATGTTTAATACAGACAATGGTTTATTCGGTAACTGTCAGTTCGATCCGGTGGCAAGAACCGGAGGAAGAACTTTTATCAGCGTTCTATTTGTTGAATCCCACGAGTATCGGTCGTTGTCAACAAGAGCGTAGTCGTAACGTAGACGGACCTTTGCGCCATTTCTTCGGAATTCGGCAGTACTAAGCCAGAGTTGTTTTCGAATGTCTCTAATACGAGGTGAAAAATCCTCGTTAATAAATATCCGTGTGCCTTTAAGTTTAGAAACATTTTTGAGTATCCGCATTTTGTCACGGAAGTCCATCAATTTAAAAATTATAGGTCGTATTTTACCTTGTGCGGGGATACCAATACGATGACAGCGTTCTATGGCATCGCAAGTCACAGACAGTTTTCTGGTCAACAGTTCAGTTACACTATCCAGTAGTGATGCAGGGGTTTCATTAACAGGCTCTTCTAGACCATACACGACCAAGTTGTTTCTGCGAGAACGGTTTTCCAAATCATCATTCTTATCTGTAAGTTGACAGATAGCTGTTTCGAGAGCGGCACTCTTTCTTTCTAGACACTGCAACCGTCGGGCGATATCAGATATCTGGGACGAGCCAGCTTCGATTGCAACAAGTCGAGATTCGTAGGCGGCAAACTTAGCATCCAGAGCCTCTTGTCTGTTTTTAATAGAAGTAACGTCCGCAGCAATTTGTGTTTGGCCAGTTAGTAATTGCTGAAGGAGAGCTAGCGTCTCGGGGCCAGGGTTAGATTCAATATCGCCACTACACAACAGGATAGATGAACATATCCTGAACCATGACAATATATCAGAACAAATGCCAACCAGTGGGCCCGGTAGCAGCAAAAGAAAGCGATCATCGGACTTAAAACCGTCTGGCAAAGAAACAAACTCTACCTGTAGGGTGAGACAGAAGAAACTCAGTGGCATATTCGTCTCGCTGCCACCAAGCCCACTGAAGAGAAGAGACTGCGTCGATGGCTTTATGGCATCTGTAGCGGAAGTAGGTGTCGCTGCGGTGCTTCCGTAGAGGGTCCAATCCAGTGTTGCTAGATGAAGTGCAGGCCGGTCGTCAAAAGGTGTCGAATCATCACACGATGACGGGGGTTCAGGAACCAGAAAGCGGGAACTGGCGAACCCGTGCGGCAACAAATCCGCGGTGACGCGGCATACGGAAGCCGGGGATGACCAGACCGTTCCGAAGACAGCGATCTGTAGGGTGAGACAGAAGAAACTCAGTGGCATATTCGTCTCGCTGCCACCAAGCCCACTGAAGAGAAGAGACTGCGTCGATGGCTTTATGGCATCTGTAGCGGAAGTAGGTGTCGCTGCGGTGCTTCCGTAGAGGGTCCAATCCAGTGTTGCTAGATGAAGTGCAGGCCGGTCGTCAAAAGGTGTCGAATCATCACACGATGACGGGGGTTCAGGAACCAGAAAGCGGGAACTGGCGAACCCGTGCGGCAACAAATCCGCGGTGACGCGGCATACGGAAGCCGGGGATGACCAGACCGTTCCGAAGACAGCGATCTGTAGGGTGAGACAGAAGAAACTCAGTGGCATATTCGTCTCGCTGCCACCAAGCCCACTGAAGAGAAGAGACTGCGTCGATGGCTTTATGGCATCTGTAGCGGAAGTAGGTGTCGCTGCGGTGCTTCCGTAGAGGGTCCAATCCAGTGTTGCTAGATGAAGTGCAGGCCGGTCGTCAAAAGGTGTCGAATCATCACACGATGACGGGGGTTCAGGAACCAGAAAGCGGGAACTGGCGAACCCGTGCGGCAACAAATCCGCGGTGACGCGGCATACGGAAGCCGGGGATGACCAGACCGTTCCGAAGACAGCGATCTGTAGGGTGAGACAGAAGAAACTCAGTGGCATATTCGTCTCGCTGCCACCAAGCCCACTCAATAGCCGAGATCGTGGTCACGGTGAACGAATAAAACGGCGCCGAACGTCTCTCGTTAGGCCGTGCTCTCTCCAATAATTCGCTTTCACCGAGGCAATAGCCGAGATCGTGGTCACGGTGAACGAATAAAACCGCGCCGAACGTCTCTCGTCAGGCCGTGCTCTCTCCAATAATTCGCTTTCACCGAGGCAATAGCCGAGATCGTGGTCACGGTGAACGAATAAAACGGCGCCAAACGTCTCTCGTCAGGCCGTGCTCTCTCCAATAATTCGCTTTCACCGAGGCAATAGCCGAGATCGTGGTCACGGTGAACGAATAAAACCGCGCCGAACGTCTCTCGTCAGGCCGTGCTCTCTCCAATAATTCGCTTTCACCGAGGCAATAGCCGAGATCGTGGTCACGGTGAACGAATAAAACCGCGCATAACGTCTCTCGTCAGGCCGTGCTCTCTCCAATAATTCGCTTTCACCGAGGCAATAGCCGAGATCGTGGTCACGGTGAACGAATAAAACCGCGCCGAACGTCTCTCGTCAGGCCGTGCTCTCTCCAATAATTCGCTTTCACCGAGGCAATAGCCGAGATCGTGGTCACGGTGAACGAATAAAACGGCGCCAAACGTCTCTCGTCAGGCCGTGCTCTCTCCAATAATTCGCTTTCACCGAGGCAATAGCCGAGATCGTGGTCACGGTGAACGAATAAAACCGCGCCGAACGTCTCTCGTCAGGCCGTGCTCTCTCCAATAATTCGCTTTCACCGAGGCAATAGCCGAGATCGTGGTCACGGTGAACGAATAAAACGGCGCCAAACGTCTCTCGTCAGGCCGTGCTCTCTCCAATAATTCGCTTTCACCTAGGCAATAGCCGAGATTGTGGTCACGGTGAACGAATAAAACCGCGCCGAACGTCTCTCGTCAGGCCGTGCTCTCTCCAATAATTCGCTTTCACCGAGGCGATAGCCGAGATCGTGGTCACGGTGAACGAATAAAACCGCGCCGAACGTCTCTCGTCAGGCCGTGCTCTCTCCAATAATTCGCTTTCACCGAGGCAATAGGCGAGATCGTGGTCACGGTGAACGAATAAAACGGCGCCAAACGTCTCTCGTCAGGCCGTGCTCTCTCCAATAATTCGCTTTCACCGAGGCAATAGCCGAGATCGTGGTCACGGTGAACGAATTAAACGGCGCCAAACGTCTCTCGTCAGGCCGTGCTCTCTCCAATAATTCGCTTTCACCGAGGCAATAGGCGAGATCGTGGTCACGGTGAACGAATAAAACGGCGCCAAACGTCTCTCGTCAGGCCGTGCTCTCTCCAATAATTCGCTTTCACCGAGGCAATAGCCGAGATCGTGGTCACGGTGAACGAATAAAACGGCGCCAAACGTCTCTCGTCAGGCCGTGCTCTCTCCAATAATTCGCTTTCACCGAGGCAATTGCCGAGATCGTGGTCACGGTGAACGAATAAAACGGCGCCAAACGTCTCTCGTCAGGCCGTGCCTCTCCAAATAATTCGCTTTCACCGAGGCAATAGCCGAGATCGTGGTCACGGTGAACGAATAAAACGGCGCCAAACGTCTCTCGTCAGGCCGTGCTCTCTCCAATAATTCGCTTTCACCGAGGCAATAGCCGAGATCGTGGTCACGGTGAACGAATAAAACCGCGCCGAACGTCTCTCGTCAGGCCGTGCTCTCTCCAATAATTCGCTTTCACCGAGGCAATAGCCGAGATCGTGGTCACGGTGAACGAATAAAACCGCGCCGAACGTCTCTCGTTAGGCCGTGCTCTCTCCAATAATTCGCTTTCACCGAGGCAATAGCCGAGATCGTGGTCACGGTGAACGAATAAAACCGCGCCGAACGTCTCTCGTCAGGCCGTGCTCTCTCCAATAATTCGCTTTCACCGAGGCAATAGCCGAGATCGTGGTCACGGTGAACGAATAAAACGGCGCCAAACGTCTCTCGTCAGGCCGTGCTCTCTCCAATAATTCGCTTTCACCGAGGCAATAGCCGAGATTGTGGTCACGGTGAACGAATAAAACCGCGCCGAACGTCTCTCGTCAGGCCGTGCTCTCTCCAATAATTCGCTTTCACCGAGTTAATAGCCGAGATCGTGGTCACGGTGAACGAATAAAACCGCGCATAACGTCTCTCGTCAGGCCGTGCTATCTCCAATAATTCGCTTTCACCGAGGCAATAGCCGAGATCGTGGTCACGGTGAACGAATAAAACCTCGCCGAACGTCTCTCGTCAGGCCGTGCTCTCTCCAATAATTCGCTTTCACCGAGGCAATAGCCGAGATCGTGGTCACGGTGAACGAATAAAACCGCGCCGAACGTCTCTCGTCAGGCCGTGCTCTCTCCAATAATTCGCTTTCACCGAGGCAATAGCCGAGATCGTGGTCACGGTGAACGAATAAAACCGCGCCGAACGTCTCTCGTCAGGCCGTGCTCTCTCCAATAATTCGCTTTTACCGAGGCAATAGCCGAGATCGTGGTCACTGTGAACGAATAAAACCGCGCCCAACGTCTCTCGTCAGGCCGTGCTCTCTCCAATAATTCGCTTTCACCGAGGCAATAGCCGAGATCGTGGTCACGGTGAACGAATAAAACCGCGCCGAACGTCTCTGGTCAGGCCGTGCTCTCTCCAATAATTCGCTTTCACCGAGACAATAGCCGAGATCGTGGTCACGGTGAACGAATAAAACCGCGCCGAACGTCTCTCGTCAGGCCGTGCTCTCTCCAATTATTCGCTTTCACCGAGGCAATAGCCGAGATCGTGGTCACGGTGAACGAATAAAACCGCGCCGAACGTCTCTCGTCAGGCCGTGCTCTCTCCAATAATTCGCTTTCACCGAGGCAATAGCCGAGATCGTGGTCACGGTGAACGAATAAAACCGCGCCGAACGTCTCGTCAGGCCGTGCTCTCTCCAATAATTCGCTTTCACCGAGGCAATAGCCGAGATCGTGGTCACGGTGAACGAATAAAACCGCGCCGAACGTCTCTCGTCAGGCCGTGCTCTCTCCAATAATTCGCTTTCACCGAGGCAATAGCCGAGATCGTGGTCACGGTGAACGAATAAAACCGCGCCGAACGTCTCTCGTCAGGCCGTGCTCTCTCCAATAATTCGCTTTCACCGAGGCAATAGCCGAGATCGTGGTCACGGTGAACGAATAAAACCGCGCCGAACGTCTCTCGTCAGGCCGTGCTCTCTCCAATAATTCGCTTTCACCGAGGCAATAGCCGAGATCGTGGTCACGGTGAACGAATAAAACCGCGCCGAACGTCTCTCGTCAGGCCGTGCTCTCTCCAATAATTCGCTTTCACCGAGGCAATAGCCGAGATCGTGGTCACGGTGAACGAATAAAACCGCGCCGAACGTCTCTCGTCAGGCCGTGCTCTCTCCAATAATTCGCTTTCACCGAGGCAATAGCCGAGATCGTGGTCACGGTGAACGAATAAAACCGCGCCGAACGTCTCTCGTCAGGCATGCTCTCTCCAATAATTCGCTTTCACCGAGGCAGTAGCCGAGATCGTGGTCACGGTGAACGAATAAAACCGCGCCGAACGTCTCTCGTCAGGCCGTGCTCTCTCCAATAATTCGCTTTCACCGAGGCAATAGCCGAGATCGTGGTCACGGTGAACGAATAAAACCGCGCCGAACGTCTCGTCAGGCCGTGCTCTCTCCAATAATTCGCTTTCACCGAGGCAATAGCCGAGATTGTGGTCACGGTGAACGAATAAAACCGCGCCGAACGTCTCTCGTCAGGCCGTGCTCTCTCCAATAATTCGCTTTCACCGAGGCAATAGCCGAGATCGTGGTCACGGTGAACGAATAAAACCGCGCCAAACGTCTCTCGTCAGGCCGTGCTCTCTCCAATAATTCGCTTTCACCGAGGCAATAGCCGAGATCGTGGTCACGGTGAACGAATAAAACGGCGCCAAACGTCTCTCGTCAGGCCGTGCTCTCTCCAATAATTCGCTTTCACCGAGGCAATAGCCGAGATCGTGGTCACGGTGAACGAATAAAACCGCGCCGAACGTCTCTCGTCAGGCCGTGCTCTCTCCAATAATTCGCTTTCACCGAGGCAATAGCCGAGATCGTGGTCACGGTGAACGAATAAAACCGCGCCGAACGTCTCTCGTCAGGCCGTGCTCTCTCCAATAATTCGCTTTCACCGAGGCAATAGCCGAGATCGTGGTCACGGTGAACGAATAAAACTGCGCCGAACGTCTCTCGTCAGGCCGTGCTCTCTCCAATAATTCGCTTTCACCGAGGCAATAGCCGAGATCGTGGTCACGGTGAACGAATAAACGGCGCCAAACGTCTCTCGTCAGGCCGTGCTCTCTCCAATAATTCGCTTTCACCGAGGCAATAGCCGAGATCGTGGTCACGGTGAACGAATAAAACGGCGCCAAACGTCTCTCGTCAGGCCGTGCTCTCTCCAATAATGCGCTTTCACCGAGGCAATAGGCGAGATCGTGGTCACGGTGAACGAATAAAACGGCGCCAAACGTCTCTCGTCAGGCCGTGCTCTCTCCAATAATTCGCTTTCACCGAGGCAATAGCCGAGATCGTAGTCACGGTGAACGAATAAAACGGCGCCAAACGTCTCTCGTCAGGCCGTGCTCTCTCCAATAATTCGCGTTCACCGAGGCAATAGGCGAGATCGTGGTCACGGTGAACGAATAAAACGGCGCCAAACGTCTCTCGTCAGGCCGCGCTCTCTCCAAAAATTCGCTTTCACCGAGGCAATAGGCGAGATCGTGGTCACGGTGAACGAATAAAACGGCGCCAAACGTCTCTCGTCAGGCCGTGCTCTCTCCAATAATTCGCTTTCACCGAGGCAATAGCCGAGATCGTGCTCACGGTGAACGAATAAAACGGCGCCAAACGTCTCTCGTCAGGCCGTGCTCTCTCCAATAATTCGCTTTCACCGAGGCAATAGGCGAGATCGTGGTCACGGTGAACGAATAAAACGGCGCCAAACGTCTCTCGTCAGGCCGTGCTCTCTCCAATAATTCGCTTTCACCGAGGCATTAGGCGAGATCGTGGTCACGGTGAACGAATAAAACGGCGCCAAACGTCTCTCGTCAGGCCGTGCTCTCTCCAATAATTCGCTTTCACCGAGGCAATAGGCGAGATCGTGGTCACGGTGAACGAATAAAACGGCGCCAAACGTCTCTCGTCAGGCCGTGCTCTCTCCAATAATTCGCTTTCACCGAGGCAATAGCCGAGATCGTGGTCACGGTGAACGAATAAAACGGCGCCAAACGTCTCTCGTCAGGCCGTGCTCTCTCCAATAATTCGCTTTCACCGAGGCAATAGCCGAGATCGTCGTCACGGTGAACGAATAAAACGGCGCCAAACGTCTCTCGTCAGGCCGTGCTCTCTCCAATAATTCGCTTTCACCGAGGCAATAGGCGAGATCGTGGTCACGGTGAACGAATAAAACGGCGCCAAACGTCTCTCGTCAGGCCGTGCTCTCTCCAATAATTCGCTTTCACCGAGGCAATAGCCGAGATCGTGGTCACGGTGAACGAATAAACGGCGCCAAACGTCTCTCGTCAGGCCGTGCTCTCTCCAATAATTCGCTTTCACCGAGGCAATAGGCGAGATCGTGGTCACGGTGAACGAATAAAACGGCGCCAAACGTCTCTCGTCAGGCCGTGCTCTCTCCAATAATGCGCTTTCACCGAGGCAGTAGGCGAGATCGTGGTCACGGTGAACGAATAAAACGGCGCCAAACGTCTCTCGTCAGGCCGTGCTCTCTCCAATAACTCGCTTTCACCGAGGCAATAGCCGAGATCGTAGTCACGGTGAACGAATAAAACGGCGCCAAACGTCTCTCGTCAGGCCGTGCTCTCTCCAATAATTCGCGTTCACCGAGGCAATAGGCGAGATCGTGGTCACGGTGAACGAATAAAACGGCGCCAAACGTCTCTCGTCAGGCCGTGCTCTCTCCAAAAATTCGCTTTCACCGAGGCAATAGGCGAGATCGTGGTCACGGTGAACGAATAAAACGGCGCCAAACGTCTCTCGTCAGGCCGTGCTCTCTCCAATAATTCGCTTTCACCGAGGCAATAGCCGAGATCGTGCTCACGGTGAACGAATAAAACGGCGCCAAACGTCTCTCGTCAGGCCGTGCTCTCTCCAATAATTCGCTTTCACCGAGGCAATAGGCGAGATCGTGGTCACGGTGAACGAATAAAACGGCGCCAAACGTCTCTCGTCAGGCCGTGCTCTCTCCAATAATTCGCTTTCACCAAGGCAATAGGCGAGATCGTGGTCACGGTGAACGAATAAAACGGCGCCAAACGTCTCTCGTCAGGCCGTGCTCTCTCCAATAATTCGCTTTCACCGAGGCAATAGCCGAGATCGTGGTCACGGTGAACGAATAAAACGGCGCCAAACGTCTCTCGTCAGGCCGTGCTCTCTCCAATAATTCGCTTTCACCGAGGCATTAGGCGAGATCGTGGTCACGGTGAACGAATAAAACGGCGCCAAACGTCTCTCGTCAGGCCGTGCTCTCTCCAATAATTCGCTTTCACCGAGGCAATAGGCGAGATCGTGGTCACGGTGAACGCATAAAACGGCGCCAAACGTCTCTCGTCAGGCCGTGCTCTCTCCAATAATTCGCTTTCACCGAGGCAATAGCCGAGATCGTGGTCACGGTGAACGAATAAAACGGCGCCAAACGTCTCTCGTCAGGCCGTGCTCTCTCCAATAATTCGCTTTCACCGAGGCAATAGCCGAGATCGTGGTCACGGTGAACGAATAAAACGGCGCCAAACGTCTCTCGTCAGGCCGTGCTCTCTCCAATAATTCGCTTTCACCGAGGCAATAGGCGAGATCGTGGTCACGGTGAACGAATAAAACGGCGCCAAACGTCTCTCGTCAGGCCGTGCTCTCTCCAATAATTCGCTTTCACCGAGGCAATAGGCGAGATCGTGGTCACGGTGAACGAATAAAACGGCGCCAAACGTCTCTCGTCAGGCCGTGCTCTCTCCAATAATTCGCTTTCACCGAGGCAATAGCCGAGATCGTGGTCACGGTGAACGAATAAAACGGCGCCAAACGTCTCTCGTCAGGCCGTGCTCTCTCCAATAATTCGCTTTCACCGAGGCATTAGGCGAGATCGTGGTCACGGTGAACGAATAAAACGGCGCCAAACGTCTCTCGTCAGGCCGTGCTCTCTCCAATAATTCGCTTTCACCGAGGCAATAGCCAAAATCGTGGTCACGGTGAACGAATAAAACGGCGCCAAACGTCTCTCGTCAGGCCGTGCTCTCTCCAATAATTCGCTTTCACCGAGGCAATAGCCGAGATCGTGGTCACGGTGAACGAATAAAACGGCGCCAAACGTCTCTCGTCAGGCCGTGCTCTCTCCAATAATTCGCTTTCACCGAGGCAATAGCCGAGATCGTGGTCATGGTGAACGAATAAAACGGCGCCAAACGTCTCTCGTCAGGCCGTGCTCTCTCCAATAATTCGCTTTCACCGAGGCAATAGCCGAGATCGTGGTCACGGTGAACGAATAAAACGGCGCCAAACGTCTCTCGTCAGGCCGTGCTCTCTCCAATAATTCGCTTTCACCGAGGCAATAGCCGAGATCGTGGTCACGGTGAACGAATAAAACGGCGCCAAACGTCTCTCTTCAGGCCGTGCTCTCTCCAATAATTGCTTTCACCGAGGCAATAGCCGAGATCGTGGTCACGGTGAACGAATAAAACGGCGCCAAACGTCTCTCGTCAGGCCGTGCTGTCTCCAATAATTCGCTTTCACCGAGGCAATAGGCGAGATCGTGGTCACGGTGAACGAATAAAACGGCGCCAAACGTCTCTCGTCAGGCCGTGCTCTCTCCAATAATTCGCTTTCACCGAGGCATTAGGCGAGATCGTGGTCACGGTGAACGAATAAAACGGCGCCAAACGTCTCTCTTCAGGCCGTGCTCTCTCCAATAATTGCTTTCACCGAGGCAATAGCCGAGATCGTGGTCATGGTGAACGAATAAAACGGCGCCAAACGTCTCTCGTCAGGCCGTGCTCTCTCCAATAATTCGCTTTCACCGAGGCAATAGCCGAGATCGTGGTCACGGTGAACGAATAAAACGGCGCCAAACGTCTCTCGTCAGGCCGTGCTCTCTCCAATAATTCGCTTTCACCGAGGCAATAGCCGAGATCGTGGTCACGGTGAACGAATAAAACGGCGCCAAACGTCTCTCGTCAGGCCGTGCTCTCTCCAATAATTCGCTTTCACCGAGGCAATAGCCGAGATCGTGGTCACGGTGAACGAATAAAACGGCGCCAAACGTCTCTCGTCAGGCCGTGCTCTCTCCAATAATTCGCTTTCACCGAGGCAATAGCCGAGATCGTGGTCACGGTGAACGAATAAAACGGCGCCAAACGTCTCTCGTCAGGCCGTGCTCTCTCCAATAATTCGCTTTCACCGAGGCAATAGGCGAGATCGTGGTCACGGTGAACGAATAAAACGGCGCCAAACGTCTCTCGTCAGGCCGTGCTCTCTCCAATAATTCGCTTTCACCGAGGCAATAGCCGAGATCGTGGTCACGGTGAACGAATAAAACGGCGCCAAACGTCTCTCGTCAGGCCGTGCTCTCTCCAATAATTCGCGTTCACCGAGGCAATAGGCGAGATCGTGGTCACGGTGAACGAATAAAACGGCGCCAAACGTCTCTCGTCAGGCCGTGCTCTCTCCAAAAATTCGCTTTCACCGAGGCAATAGGCGAGATCGTGGTCACGGTGAACGAATAAAACGGCGCCAAACGTCTCTCGTCAGGCCGTGCTCTCTCCAATAATTCGCTTTCACCGAGGCAATAGCCGAGATCGTGGTCACGGTGAACGAATAAAACGGCGCCAAACGTCTCTCGTCAGGCCGTGCTCTCTCCAATAATTCGCTTTCACCGAGGCAATAGGCGAGATCGTGGTCACGGTGAACGAATAAAACGGCGCCAAACGTCTCTCGTCAGGCCGTGCTCTCTCCAATAATTCGCTTTCACCGAGGCAATAGGCGAGATAGCCGAGATCGTGGTCACGGTGAACGAATAAAACGGCGCCGAACGTCTCTCGTCAGGCCGTGCTCTCTCCAATAATTCGCTTTCACCGAGGCAATAGTTGAGATCGTGGTCACGGTGAACGAATAAAACCGCGCCGAACGTCTCTCGTCAGGCCATGCTCTCTTCAATAATTCGCTTTCACCGAGGCAATAGCCGAGATCGTGGTCACGGTGAACGAATAAAACGGCGCCAAACGTCTCTCGTCAGGCCGTGCTCTCTCCAATAATTCGCTTTCACCGAGGCAATAGCCGAGATCGTGGTCACGGTGAACGAATAAAACGGCGCCAAACGTCTCTCGTCAGGCCGTGCTCTCTCCAATAATTCGCTTTCACCGAGGCAATAGCCGAGATCGTGGTCACGGTAAACGAATAAAACGGCGCCGAACGTCTCTCGTCAGGCCGTGCTCTCTCCAATAATTCGCTTTCACCGAGGCAATAGCCGAGATCGTGGTCACGGTGAACGAATAAAACGGCGCCGAACGTCTCTCGTCAGGCCGTGCTCTCTCCAATAATTCGCTTTCACCGAGGCAATAGCCGAGATCGTGGTCACGGTGAACGAATAAAACGGCGCCGAACGTCTCTCGTCAGGCCGTGCTCTCTCCAATAATTCGCTTTCACCGAGGCAATAGCCGAGATCGTGGTCACGGTGAACGAATAAAACGGCGCCGAACGTCTCTCGTCAGGCCGTGCTCTCTCCAATAATTCGCTTTCACCGAGGCAATAGCCGAGATCGTGGTCACGGTGAACGAATAAAACCGCGCCGAACGTCTCTCGTCAGGCCGTGCTCGCTCCAATAATTCGCTTTCACCGAGGCAATAGCCGAGATCGTGGTCACGGTGAACGAATAAAACGGCGCCAAACGTCTCTCGTCAGGCCGTGCTCGCTCCAATAATTCGCTTTCACCGAGGCAATAGCCGAGATCGTGGTCACGGTGAACAAATAAAACCGCGCCGAACGTCTCTCGTCAGGCCGTGCTCTCTCCAATAATTCGCTTTCACCGCGGCAATAGCCGAGATCGTGGTCACGGTGAACGAATAAAACCGCGCCGAACGTCTCTCGTCAGGCCGTGCTCTCTCCAATAATTCGCTTTCACCGAGGCAATAGCCGAGATCGTGGTCACGGTGAACGAATAAAACCGCGCCGAACGTCTCTTGTCAGGCCGTGCTCGCTCCAATAATTCGCTTTCACCGAGGCAATAGCCGAGATCGTGGTCACGGTGAACGAATAAAACGGCGCCAAACGTCTCTCGTCAGGCCGTGCTCGCTCCAATAATTCGCTTTCACCGAGGCAATAGCCGAGATCGTGGTCACGGTGAACGAATAAAACGGCGCCAAACGTCTCTCGTCAGGCCGTGCTCGCTCCAATAATTCGCTTTCACCGAGGCAATAGCCGAGATCGTGGTCACGGTGAACGAATAAAACCGCGCCGAACGTCTCTCGTCAGGCCGTGCTCTCTCCAATAATTCGCTTTCACCGAGGCAATAGCCGAGATCGTGGTCACGGTGAACGAATAAAACCGCGCCGAACGTCTCTCGTCAGGCCGTGCTCGCTCCAATAATTTGCTTTCACCGAGGCAATAGCCGAGATCGTGGTCACGGTGAACGAATAAAACGGCGCCAAACGTCTCTCGTCAGGCCGTGCTCGCTCCAATAATTCGCTTTCACCGAGGCAATAGCCGAGATCGTGGTCACGGTGAACGAATAAAACCGCGCCGAACGTCTCTCGTCAGGCCGTGCTCTCTCATATAATTCGCATCACCGAGGCAATAGCCGAGATCGTGGTCACGGTGAACGAATAAAACGGCGCAAAACGTCTCTCGTCAGGCCGTGCTCTCTCCAATAATTCGCTTTCACCGAGGCAATAGCCGAGATCGTGGTCACGGTGAACGAATAAAACGGCGCCAAACGTCTCTCGTCAGGCCGTGCTCGCTCCAATAATTCGCTTTCACCGAGGCAATAGCCGAGATCGTGGTCACGGTGAACGAATAAAACGGCGCCAAACGTCTCTCGTCAGGCCGTGCTCGCTCCAATAATTCGCTTTTACCGAGGCAATAGCCGAGATCGTGGTCACGGTGAACGAATAAAACGGCGCCAAACGTCTCTCGTCAGGCCGTGCTCTCTCCAATAATTCGCTTTCACCGAGGCAATAGCCGAGATCGTGGTCACGGTGAACGAATAAAACGGCGCCAAACGTCTCTCGTCAGGCCGTGCTCGCTCCAATAATTCGCTTTCACCGAGGCAATAGCCGAGATCGTGGTCACGGTGAACGAATAAAACGGCGCCAAACGTCTCTCGTCAGGCCGTGCTCTCTCCAATAATTCGCTTTCACCGAGGCAATAGCCGAGATCGTGATCACGGTGAACGAATAAAACGGCGCCAAACGTCTCTCGTCAGGCCGTGCTCGCTCCAATAATTCGCTTTCACCGAGGCAATAGCCGAGATCGTGATCACGGTGAACGAATAAAACCGCGCCGAACGTCTCTCGTCAGGCCGTGCTCTCTCCAATAATTCGCTTTCACCAAGGCAATAGCCGAGATCGTGGTCACGGTGAACGAATAAAACCGCGCCGAACGTCTCTCGTCAGGCCGTGCTCTCTCCAATAATTCGCTTTCACCGAGGCAATAGCCGAGATCGTGGTCACGGTGAACGAATAAAACGGCGCCGAACGTCTCTCGTCAGGCCGTGCTCTCTCCAATAATTCGCTTTCACCGAGGCAATAGCCGAGATCGTGGTCACGGTGAACGAATAAAACGGCGCCGAACGTCTCTCGTCAGGCCGTGCTCTCTCCAATAATTCGCTTTCACCGAGGCAATAGCCGAGATCGTGGTCACGGTGAACGAATAAAACGGCACCAAACGTCTCTCGTCAGGCCGTGCTCTCTCCAATAATTCGCTTTCACCGAGGCAATAGCCGAGATCGTGGTCACGGTGAACGAATAAAACCGCGCCGAACGTCTCTCGTCAGGCCGTGCTCTCTCCAATAATTCGCTTTCACCAAGGCAATAGCCGAGATCGTGGTCACGGTGAACGAATAAAACGGCGCCGAACGTCTCTCGTCAGGCCGTGCTCTCTCCAATAATTCGCTTTCACCGAGGCAATAGCCGAGATCGTGGTCACGGTGAACGAATAAAACCGCGCCGAACGTCTCTCGTCAGGCCATGCTCTCTTCAATAATTCGCTTTCACCGAGGCAATAGCCGAGATCGTGGTCACGGTGAACGAATAAAACGGCGCCAAACGTCTCTCGTCAGGCCGTGCTCTCTCCAATAATTCGCTTTCACCGAGGCAATAGCCGAGATCGTGGTCACGGTGAACGAATAAAACGGCGCCAAACGTCTCTCGTCAGGCCGTGCTCTCTCCAATAATTCGCTTTCACCGAGGCAATAGCCGAGATCGTGGTCACGGTAAACGAATAAAACGGCGCCGAACGTCTCTCGTCAGGCCGTGCTCTCTCCAATAATTCGCTTTCACCGAGGCAATAGCCGAGATCGTGGTCACGGTGAACGAATAAAACGGCGCCGAACGTCTCTCGTCAGGCCGTGCTCTCTCCAATAATTCGCTTTCACCGAGGCAATAGCCGAGATCGTGGTCACGGTGAACGAATAAAACGGCGCCGAACGTCTCTCGTCAGGCCGTGCTCTCTCCAATAATTCGCTTTCACCGAGGCAATAGCCGAGATCGTGGTCACGGTGAACGAATAAAACGGCGCCGAACGTCTCTCGTCAGGCCGTGCTCTCTCCAATAATTCGCTTTCACCGAGGCAATAGCCGAGATCGTGGTCACGGTGAACGAATAAAACCGCGCCGAACGTCTCTCGTCAGGCCGTGCTCGCTCCAATAATTCGCTTTCACCGAGGCAATAGCCGAGATCGTGGTCACGGTGAACGAATAAAACGGCGCCAAACGTCTCTCGTCAGGCCGTGCTCGCTCCAATAATTCGCTTTCACCGAGGCAATAGCCGAGATCGTGGTCACGGTGAACAAACAAAACCGCGCCGAACGTCTCTCGTCAGGCCGTGCTCTCTCCAATAATTCGCTTTCACCGCGGCAATAGCCGAGATCGTGGTCACGGTGAACGAATAAAACCGCGCCGAACGTCTCTCGTCAGGCCGTGCTCTCTCCAATAATTCGCTTTCACCGAGGCAATAGCCGAGATCGTGGTCACGGTGAACGAATAAAACCGCGCCGAACGTCTCTCGTCAGGCCGTGCTCGCTCCAATAATTCGCTTTCACCGAGGAAATAGCCGAGATCGTGGTCACGGTGAACGAATAAAACGGCGCCAAACGTCTCTCGTCAGGCCGTGCTCGCTCCAATAATTCGCTTTCACCGAGGCAATAGCCGAGATCGTGGTCACGGTGAACGAATAAAACGGCGCCAAACGTCTCTCGTCAGGCCGTGCTCGCTCCAATAATTCGCTTTCACCGAGGCAATAGCCGAGATCGTGGTCACGGTGAACGAATAAAACCGTGCCGAACGTCTCTCGTCAGGCCGTGCTCTCTCCAATAATTCGCTTTCACCGAGGCAATAGCCGAGATCGTGGTCACGGTGAACGAATAAAACCGCGCCGAACGTCTCTCGTCAGGCCGTGCTCGCTCCAATAATTTGCTTTCACCGAGGCAATAGCCGAGATCGTGGTCACGGTGAACGAATAAAACGGCGCCAAACGTCTCTCGTCAGGCCGTGCTCGCTCCAATAATTCGCTTTCACCGAGGCAATAGCCGAGATCGTGGTCACGGTGAACGAATAAAACCGCGCCGAACGTCTCTCGTCAGGCCGTGCTCTCTCCAATAATTCGCATCACCGAGGCAATAGCCGAGATCGTGGTCACGGTGAACGAATAAAATGGCGCAAAACGTCTCTCGTCAGGCCGTGCTCTCTCCAATAATTCGCTTTCACCGAGGCAATAGCCGAGATCGTGGTCACGGTGAACGAATAAAACGGCGCCAAACGTCTCTCGTCAGGCCGTGCTCGCTCCAATAATTCGCTTTCACCGAGGCAATAGCCGAGATCGTGGTCACGGTGAACGAATAAAACGGCGCCAAACGTCTCTCGTCAGGCCGTGCTCGCTCCAATAATTCGCTTTTACCGAGGCAATAGCCGAGATCGTGGTCACGGTGAACGAATAAAACGGCGCCAAACGTCTCTCGTCAGGCCGTGCTCTCTCCAATAATTCGCTTTCACCGAGGCAATAGCCGAGATCGTGGTCACGGTGAACGAATAAAACGGCGCCAAACGTCTCTCGTCAGGCCGTGCTCGCTCCAATAATTCGCTTTCACCGAGGCAATAGCCGAGATCGTGGTCACGGTGAACGAATAAAACGTCGCCAAACGTCTCTCGTCAGGCCGTGCTCTCTCCAATAATTCGCTTTCACCGAGGCAATAGCCGAGATCGTGGTCACGGTGAACGAATAAAACGGCGCCAAACGTCTCTCGTCAGGCCGTGCTCGCTTCAATAATTCGCTTTCACCGAGGCAATAGCCGAGATCGTGATCACGGTGAACGAATAAAACCGCGCCGAACGTCTCTCGTCAGGCCGTGCTCTCTCCAATAATTCGCTTTCACCGAGGCAATAGCCGAGATCGTGGTCACGGTGAACAAATAAAACGGCGCCAAACGTCTCTCGTCAGGCCGTGCTCGCTCCAATAATTCGCTTTCACCGAGGCAATAGCCGAGATCGTGGTCACGGTGAACGAATAAAACCGCGCCGAACGTCTCTCGTCAGGCCGTGCTCTCTCCAATAATTCGCTTTCACCGAGGCAATAGCCGAGATCGTGGTCACGGTGAACGAATAAAACGACGCCAAACGTCTCTCGTCAGGCCGTGCTCTCTCCAATAATTCGCTTTCACCGAGGCAATAGCCGAGATCGTGGTCACGGTGAACGAATAAAACGGCGCCAAACGTTTCTCGTCAGGCCGTGCTCGCTCCAATAATTCGCTTTCACCGAGGCAATAGCCGAGATCGTGGTCACGGTGAACGAATAAAACCGCGCCGAACGTCTCTCGTCAGGCCGTGCTCTCTCCAATAATTCGCTTTCACCGAGGCAATAGCCGAGATCGTGGTCACGGTGAACGAATAAAACCGCGCCGAACGTCTCTCGTCAGGCCGTGCTCTCTCCAATAATTCGCTTTCACCGAGGCAATAGCCGAGATCGTGGTCACGGTGAACGAATAAAACGGCGCCAAACGTCTCTCGTCAGGCCGTGCTCTCTCCAATAATTCGCTTTCACCGAGGCAATAGCCGAGATCGTGGTCACGGTGAGCGAATAAAACCGCGCCGAACGTCTCTCGTCAGGCCGTGCTCTCTCCAATAAATCGCTTTCACCGAGGCAATAGCCGAGATCGTGGTCACGGTGAACGAATAAAACCGCGCCGAACGTCTCTCGTCAGGCCGTGCTCTCTCCAATAATTCGCTTTCACCGAGGCAATAGCCGAGATCGTGGTCACGGTGAACGAATAAAACGGCGCCAAACGTCTCTCGTCAGGCCGTGCTCTCTCCAATAATTCGCTTTCACCGAGGCAATAGCCGAGATCGTGGTCACGGTGAACGAATAAAACCGCGCCGAACGTCTCTCGTCAGGCCGTGCTCTCTCCAATAATTCGCTTTCACCGAGGCAATAGCCGAGATCGTGGTCACGGTGAACGAATAAAACGGCGCCAAACGTCTCTCGTCAGGCCGTGCTCTCTCCAATAATTCGCTTTCACCGAGGCAATAGCCGAGATCGTGGTCACGGTGAACGAATAAAACCGCGCCGAACGTCTCTCGTCAGGCCGTGCTCGCTCCAATAATTCGCTTTCACCGAGGCAATAGCCGAGATCGTGGTCACGGTGAACGAATAAAACGGCACCAAACGTCTCTCGTCAGGCCGTGCTCTCTCCAATAATTCGCTTTCACCGAGGCAATAGCCGAGATCGTGGTCACGGTGAACGAATAAAACCGCGCCGAACGTCTCTCGTCAGGCCGTGCTCGCTCCAATAATTCGCTTTCACCGAGGCAATAGCCGAGATCGTGGTCACGGTGAACGAATAAAACCGCGCCGAACGTCTCTCGTCAGGCCGTGCTCTCTCCAATAATTCGCTTTCACCGAGGCAATAGCCGAGATCGTGGTCACGGTGAACGAATAAAACGGCGCCAAACGTCTCTCGTCAGGCCGTGCTCTCTCCAATAATTCGCTTTCACCGAGGCAATAGCCGAGATCGTGGTCACGGTGAACGAATAAAACCGCGCCGAACGTCTCTCGTCAGGCCGTGCTCTCTCCAATAATTCGCTTTCACCGAGGCAATAGCCGAGATCGTGGTCACGGTGAACGAATAAAACGGCGCCAAACGTCTCTCGTCAGGCCGTGCTCTCTCCAATAATTCGCTTTCACCGAGGCAATAGCCGAGATCGTGGTCACGGTGAACGAATAAAACCGCGCCGAACGTCTCTCGTCAGGCCGTGCTCGCTCCAATAATTCGCTTTCACCGAGGCAATAGCCGAGATCGTGGTCACGGTGAACGAATAAAACCGCGCCGAACGTCCCTCGTCAGGCCGTGCTCTCTCCAATAATTCGCTTTCACCGAGGCAATAGCCGAGATCGTGGTCACGGTGAACGAATAAAACGGTGCCAAACGTCTCTCGTCAGGCCGTGCTCTCTCCAATAATTCGCTTTCACCGAGGCAATAGCCGAGATCGTGGTCACGGTGAACGAATAAAACGGCGCCAAACGTCTCTCGTCAGGCCGTGCTCTCTCGAATAATTCGCTTTCACCGAGGCAATAGCCGAGATCGTGGTCACGGTGAACGAATAAAACCGCGCCGAACGTCTCTCGTCAGGCCGTGCTCCCTCCAATAATTCGCTTTCACCGAGGCAATAGCCGAGATCGTGGTCACGGTGAACGAATAAAACGGCGCCAAACGTCTCTCGTCAGGCCGTGCTCTCTCCACAATAATTCGCTTTCACCGAGGCAATAGCCGAGATCGTGGTCACGGTGAACGAATAAAACCGCGCCGAACGTCTCTCGTCAGGCCGTGCTCTCTCCAATAATTCGCTTTCACCGAGGCAATAGCCGAGATCGTGGTCACGGTGAACGAATAAAACGGCGCCAAACGTCTCTCGTCAGGCCGTGCTCTCTCCAATAATTCGCTTTCACCGAGGCAATAGCCGAGATCGTGGTCACGGTGAACGAATAAAACGGCGCCAAACGTCTCTCGTCAGGCCGTGCTCGCTCCAATAATTCGCTTTTCACCGAGGCAATAGCCGAGATCGTGGTCACGGTGAACGAATAAAACCGCGCCGAACGTCTCTCGTCAGGCCGTGCTCTCTCCAATAATTCGCTTTCACCGAGGCAATAGCCGAGATCGTGGTCCACGGGTGAACGAATAAAACGGCGCCAAACGTCTCTCGTCAGGCCGTGCTCGCTCCAATAATTCGCTTTCACCGAGGCAATAGCCGAGATCGTGGTCACGGTGAACGAATAAAACGGCGCCGAACGTCTCTCGTCAGGCCGTGCTCTATCCAATAGTTCGCTTTCACCGAGGCAATAGCCGAGATCGTGGTCACGGTGAACGAATAAAACGGCGCCGAACGTCTCTCGTCAGGCCGTGCTCTCTCCAATAATTCGCTTTCACCGAGGCAATAGCCGAGATCGTGGTCACGGTGAACGAATAAAACCGCGCCGAACGTCTCTCGTCAGGCCGTGCTCTCTCCAATAATACGCTTCTCACCGAGGCAATAGCCGAGATCGTGGTCACGGTGAACGAATAAAACGGCGCCGAACGTCTCTCGTCAGGCCGTGCTCTCTCCAATAATTCGCTTTCACCGAGGCAATAGCCGAGATCGTGGTCACGGTGAACGAATAAAACCGCGCCGAACGTCTCTCGTCAGGCCGTGCTCTCTCCAATAATTCGCTTTCACCGAGGCCATAGCCGAGATCGTGGTCACGGTGAACGAATAAAAACGGCGCCAAACGTCTCTCGTCAGGCCGTGCTCTCTCCAATAATTCGCTTTCACCGAGGCAATAGCCGAGATCGTGGTCACGGTGAACGAATAAAACCGCGCCGAACGTCTCTCGTCAGGCCGTGCTCTCTCCAATAATTCGCTTTCACCGAGGCAATAGCCGAGATCGTGGTCACGGTGAACGAATAAAACGGCGCCAAACGTCTCTCGTCAGGCCGTGCTCTCTCCAATAATTCGCTTTCACCGAGGCAATAGCCGAGATCGTGGTCACGGTGAACGATAAAACCGCGCCGAACGTCCCTCGTCAGGCCGTGCTCTCTCCAATAATTCGCTTTCACCGAGGCAATAGCCGAGATCGTGGTAACGGTGAACGAATAAAACCGCGCCGAACGTCTCTCGTCAGGCCGTGCTCTCTCCAATAATTCGCTTTCACCGAGGCAATAGCCGAGATCGTGGTCACGGTGAACGAATAAAACCGCGCCGAACGTCTCTCGTCAGGCCGTGCTCTCTCCAATAATTCGCTTTCACCGAGGCAATAGCCGAGATCGTGGTCACGGTGAACGAATAAAACCGCGCCGAACGTCTCTCGTCAGGCCGTGCTCTCTCCAATAATTCGCTTTCACCGAGGCAATAGCCGAGATCGTGGTCACGGTGAACGAATAAAACCGCGCCAAACGTCTCTCGTCAGGCCGTGCTCTCTCCAATAATTCGCTTTCACCGAGGCAATAGCCGAGATCGTGGTCACGGTGAACGAATAAAACCGAACCGAACGTCTCTCGTCAGGCCGTGCTCTCTCCAATAATTCGCTTTCACCGAGGCAATAGCCGAGATCGTGGTCACGGTGAACGAATAAAACCGCGCCGAACGTCTCTCGTCAGGCCGTGCTCTCTCCAATAATTCGCTTTCACCGAGGCAATAGCCGAGATCGTGGTCACGGTGAACGAATAAAACCGCGCCGAACGTCTCTCGTCAGGCCGTGCTCTCTCCAATAATTCGCTTTCACCGAGGCAAAAGCCGAGATCGTGGTCACGGTGAACGAATAAAACCGCGCCGAACGTCTCTCGTCAGGCCGTGCTCTCTCCAATAATTCGCTTTCACCGAGGCAATAGCCGAGATCGTGGTCACGGTGAACGAATAAAACCGCGCCAAACGTCTCTCGTCAGGCCGTGCTCTCTCCAATAAGTCGCTTTCACCGAGGCAATAGCCGAGATCGTGGTCACGGTGAACGAATAAAACCGCGCCAAACGTCTCTCGTCAGGCCGTGCTCTCTCCAATAAGTCGCTTTCACCGAGGCAATAGCCGAGATCGTGGTCACGGTGAACGAATAAAACCGCGCCGAACGTCTCTCGTCAGGCCGTGCTCTCTCCAATAATTCGCTTTCACCGAGGCAATAGCCGAGATCGTGGTCACGGTGAACGAATAAAACCGCGCCGAACGTCTCTCGTCAGGCCGTGCTCTCTCCAATAATTCGCTTTCACCGAGGCAATAGCCGAGATCGTGGTCACGGTGAACGAATAAAACCGCGCCGAACGTCTCTCGTCAGGCCGTGCTCTCTCCAATAATTCGCTTTCACCGAGGCAATAGCCGAGATCGTGGTCACGGTGAACGAATAAAACCGCGCCGAACGTCTCTCGTCAGGCCGTGCTCTCGCCATTAATTCGCTTTCACCGAGGCAATAGCCGAGATCGTGGTCACAGTGGACGAATAAAACCGCGCCGAACGTCTCTCGTCAGGCCGTGCTCTCTCCAATAATTCGCTTTCACCGAGGCAATAGCCGAGATCGTGGTCACGGTGAACGAATAAAACCGCGCCGAACGTCTCTCGTCAGGCCGTGCTCTCTCCAATAATTCGCTTTCACCGAGGCAATAGCCGAGATCGTGGTCACGGTAAACGAATAAAACCGCGCCAAACGTCTCTCGTCAGGCCGTGCTCTCTCCAATAATTCGCTTTCACCGAGGCAATAGCCGAGATCGTGGTCACGGTGAACGAATAAAACCGCGCCAAACGTCTCTCGTCAGGCCGTGCTCTCTCCAATATTTCGCTTTCACCGAGGCAATAGCCGAGATCGTGGTCACGGTGAACGAATAAAACCGCGCCGAACGTCTCTCGTCAGGCCGTGCTCTCTCCAATAATTCGCTTTCACCGAGGCAATAGCCGAGATCGTGGTCACGGTGAACGAATAAAACCGCGCCGAACGTCTCTCGTCAGGCCGTGCTCTCTCCAATAATTCGCTTTCACCGAGGCAATAGCCGAGATCGTGGTCACGGTGAACGAATAAAACCGAACCGAACGTCTCTCGTCAGGCCGTGCTCTCTCCAATAATTCGCTTTCACCGAGGCAATAGCCGAGATCGTGGTCACGGTGAACGAATAAAACCGCGCCGAACGTCTCTCGTCAGGCCGTGCTCTCTCCAATAATTCGCTTTCACCGAGGCAATAGCCGAGATCGTGGTCACGGTGAACGAATAAAACCGCGCCGAACGTCTCTCGTCAGGCCGTGCTCTCTCCAATAATTCGCTTTCACCGAGGCAAAAGCCGAGATCGTGGTCACGGTGAACGAATAAAACCGCGCCGAACGTCTCTCGTCAGGCCGTGCTCTCTCCAATAATTCGCTTTCACCGAGGCAATAGCCGAGATCGTGGTCACGGTGAACGAATAAAACCGCGCCAAACGTCTCTCGTCAGGCCGTGCTCTCTCCAATAAGTCGCTTTCACCGAGGCAATAGCCGAGATCGTGGTCACGGTGAACGAATAAAACCGCGCCGAACGTCTCTCGTCAGGCCGTGCTCTCTCCAATAATTCGCTTTCACCGAGGCAATAGCCGAGATCGTGGTCACGGTGAACGAATAAAACCGCACCGAACGTCTCTCGTCAGGCCGTGCTCTCTCCAATAACTCGCTTTCACCGAGGCAATAGCCGAGATCGTGGTCACGGTGAACGAATAAAACCGCGCCGAACGTCTCTCGTCAGGCCGTGCTCTCTCCAATAATTCGCTTTCACCGAGGCAATAGCCGAGATCGTGGTCACGGTGAACGAATAAAACCGCGCCGAACGTCTCTCGTCAGGCCGTGCTCTCTCCAATAATTCGCTTTCACCGAGGCAATAGCCGAGATCGTGGTCACGGTGAACGAATAAAACCGCGCCGAACGTCTCTCGTCAGGCCGTGCTCTCGCCATTAATTCGCTTTCACCGAGGCAATAGCCGAGATCGTGGTCACAGTGGACGAATAAAACCGCGCCGAACGTCTCTCGTCAGGCCGTGCTCTCTCCAATAATTCGCTTTCACCGAGGCAATAGCCGAGATCGTGGTCACGGTGAACGAATAAAACCGCGCCGAACGTCTCTCGTCAGGCCGTGCTCTCTCCAATAATTCGCTTTCACCGAGGCAATAGCCGAGATCGTGGTCACGGTGAACGAATAAAACCGCGCCAAACGTCTCTCGTCAGGCCGTGCTCTCTCCAATAATTCGCTTTCACCGAGGCAATAGCCGAGATCGTGGTCACGGTGAACGAATAAAACCGCGCCAAACGTCTCTCGTCAGGCCGTGCTCTCTCCAATATTTCGCTTTCACCGAGGCAATAGCCGAGATCGTGGTCACGGTGAACGAATAAAACCGCGCCGAACGTCTCTCGTCAGGCCGTGCTCTCTCCAATAATTCGCTTTCACCGAGGCAATAGCCGAGATCGTGGTCACGGTGAACGAATAAAACCGCGCCGAACGTCTCTCGTCAGGCCGTGCTCTCTCCAATAATTCGCTTTCACCGAGGCAATAGCCGAGATCGTGGTCACGGTGAACGAATAAAACCGCGCCGAACGTCTCTCGTCAGGCCGTGCTCTCGCCATTAATTCGCTTTCACCGAGGCAATAGCCGAGATCGTGGTCACAGTGGACGAATAAAACCGCGCCGAACGTCTCTCGTCAGGCCGTGCTCTCTCCAATAATTCGCTTTCACCGAGGCAATAGCCGAGATCGTGGTCACGGTGAACGAATAAAACCGCGCCGAACGTCTCTCGTCAGGCCGTGCTCTCTCCAATAATTCGCTTTCACCGAGGCAATAGCCGAGATCGTGGTCACGGTGAACGAATAAAACCGCGCCAAACGTCTCTCGTCAGGCCGTGCTCTCTCCAATAATTCGCTTTCACCGAGGCAATAGCCGAGATCGTGGTCACGGTGAACGAATAAAACCGCGCCAAACGTCCTCTCGTCAGGCCGTGCTCTCTCCAATAATTCGCTTTCACCGAGGCAATAGCCGAGATCGTGGTCACGGTGAACGAATAAAACCGCGCCGAACGTCTCTCGTCAGGCCGTGCTCTCTCCAATAATTCGCTTTCACCGAGGCAATAGCCGAGATCGTGGTCACGGTGAACGAATAAAACCGCGCCGAACGTCTCTCGTCAGGCCGTGCTCTCTCCAATAATTCGCTTTCACCGAGGCAATAGCCGAGATCGTGGTCACGGTGAACGAATAAAACCGCGCCAAACGTCTCTCGTCAGGCCGTGCTCTCTCCAATAATTCGCTTTCACCGAGACAATAGCCGAGATCGTGGTCACGGTGAATGAATAAAACCGCGCCGAACGTCTCTCGTCAGGCCGTGCTCTCTCCAATAATTCGCTTTCACCGAGGCAATAGCCGAGATCGTGGTCACGGTGAACGAATAAAACCGCGCCGAACGTCTCTCGTCAGGCCGTGCTCTCTCCAATTATTCGCTTTCACCGAGGCAATAGCCGAGATCGTGGTCACGGTGAACGAATAAAACCGCGCCGAACGTCTCTCGTCAGGCCGTGCTCTCTCCAATAATTCGCTTTCACCGAGGCAATAGCCGAGATCGTAGTCACGGTGAACGAATAAAACCGCGCCGAACGTCTCTCGTCAGGCCGTGCTCTCTCCAATAATTCGCTTTCACCGAGGCAATAGCCGAGATCGTGGTCACGGTGAACGAATAAAACCGCGCCAAACGTCTCTCGTCAGGCCGTGCTCTCTCCAATAATTCGCTTTCACCGAGGCAATAGCCGAGATCGTGGTCACAGTGAACGAATAAAACCGCGCCAAACGTCTCTCGTCAGGCCGTGCTCTCTCCAATAATTCGCTTTCACCGAGGCAATAGCCGAGATCGTGGTCACGGTGAACGAATAAAACCGCGCCAAACGTCTCTCGTCAGGCCGTGCTCTCTCCAATAATTCGCTTTCACCGAGGCAATAGCCGAGATCGTGGTCACGGTGAACGAATAAAACCGCGCCAAACGTCTCTCGTCAGGCCGTGCTCTCTCCAATAATTCTCTTTCACCGAGGCAATAGACGCCGTCGTGGTCACGGTGAACGAATAAAACCGCGCCGAACGTCTGTCGTCAGGCCGTGCTCTCTCCAATAATTCGCTTTCACCGAGGCAATAGCCGAGATCGTGGTCACGGTGAACGAATAAAACCGCGCCGAACGTCTCTCGTCAGGCCGTGCTCTCTCCAATAATTCGCTTTCACCGAGGCAATAGCCGAGATCGTGGTCACGGTGAACGAATAAAACCGCGCCAAACGTCTCTCGTCAGGCCGTGCTCTCTCCAATAATTCGCTTTCACCGAGGCAATAGACGCCGTCGTGGTCACGGTGAACGAATAAAACCGCGCCGAACGTCTCTCGTCAGGCCGTGCTCTCTCCAATAATTCGCTTTCACCGAGGCAATAGCCGAGATCGTGGTCACGGTGAACGAATAAAACCGCGCCAAACGTCTCTCGTCATGCCGTGCTCTCTCCAATAATTCGCTTTCACCGAGGCAATAGCCGAGATCGTGGTCACGGTGAACGAATAAAACCGCGCCAAACGTCTCTCGTCAGGCCGTGCTCTCTCCAATAATTCGCTTTCACCGAGGCAATAGCCGAGATCGTGGTCACGGTGAACGAATAAAACCGCGCCGAACGTCTCTCGTCAGGCCGTGCTCTCTCCAATAATTCGCTTTCACCGAGGCAATAGCCGAGATCGTGGTCACGGTGAACGAATAAAACCGCGCCGAACGTCTCTCGTCAGGCCGTGCTCTCTCCAATATTTCGCTTTCACCGAGGCAATAGCCGAGATCGTGGTCACGGTGAACGAATAAAACCGCGCCGAACGTCTCTCGTCAGGCCGTGCTCTCTCCAATAATTCGCTTTCACCGAGGCAATAGCCGAGATCGTGGTCACGGTGAACGAATAAAACCGCGCCGAACGTCTCTCGTCAGGCCGTGCTCTCTCCAATAATTCGCTTTCACCGAGGCAATAGCCGAGATCGTGGTCACGGTGAACGAATAAAACCGCGCCGAACGTCTCTCGTCAGGCCGTGCTCTCTCCAATAATTCGCTTTCACCGAGGCAATAGCCGAGATCGTGGTCACGGTGAACGAATAAAACCGCGCCGAACGTCCCTCGTCAGGCCGGGCTCTCTCCAATAATTCGCTTTCACCGAGGCAATAGCCGAGATCGTGGTCACGGTGAACGAATAAAACCGCGCCGAACGTCTCTCGTCAGGCCGTGCTCTCCAATAATTCGCTTTCACCGAGGCAATAGCCGAGATCGTGGTCACGGTGAACGAATAAAACCGCGCCGAACGTCTCTCGTCAGGTCGTGCTCTCTCCAATAATTCGCTTTCACCGAGGCAATAGCCGAGATCGTGGTCACGGTGAACGAATAAAACCGCGCCGAACGTCTCTCGTCAGGCCGTGCTCTCTCCAATAATTCGCATTCACCGAGGCAATAGCCGAGATCGTGGTCACGGTGAACGAATAAAACCGCGCCGAACGTCTCTCGTCAGGCCGTGCTCTCTCCAATAATTCGCTTTCACCGAGGCAATAGCCGAGATCGTGGTCACGGTGAACGAATAAAACCGCGCCGAACGTCTCTCGTCAGGCCGTGCTCTCTCCAATAATTCGCTTGCACCGAGGCAATAGCCGAGATCGTGGTCACGGTGAACGAATAAAACCGCGCCGAACGTCTCTCGTCAGGCCGTGCTCTCTCCAATAATTCGCTTTCACCGAGGCAATAGCCGAGATCGTGGTCACGGTGAACGAATAAAACCGCGCCGAACGTCTCTCGTCAGGCCGTGCTCTCTCCAATAATTCGCTTTCACCGAGGCAATAGCCGAGATCGTGGTCACGGTGAACGAATAAAACCGCGCCAAACGTCTCTCGTCAGGCCGTGCTCTCTCCAATAATTCGCTTCCACCGAGGCAATAGCCGAGATCGTGGTCACGGTGAACGAATAAAACCGCGCCGAACGTCTCTCGTCAGGCCGTGCTCTCTCCAATAATTCGCTTTCACCGAGGCAATAGCCGAGATCGTGGTCACGGTGGACGAATAAAACCGCGCCGAACGTCTCTCGTCAGGCCGTGCTCTCTCCAATAATTCGCTTTCACCGAGGCAATAGCCGAGATCGTGGTCACGGTGAACGAATAAAACCGCGCCGAACGTCTCTCGTCAGGCCGTGCTCTCTCCAATAATTCGCTTTCACCGAGGCAATAGCCGAGATCGTGGTCACGGTGAACGAATAAAACCGCGCCGAACGTCTCTCGTCAGGCCGTGCTCTCTCCAATAATTCGCATTCACCGAGGCAATAGCCGAGATCGTGGTCACGGTGAACGAATAAAACCGCGCCAAACGTCTCTCGTCAGGCCGTGCTCTCTCCAATAATTCGCTTTCACCGAGGCAATAGCCGAGATCGTGGTCACGGTGAACGAATAAAACCGCGCCGAACGTCTCTCGTCAGGCCGTGCTCTCTCCAATAATTCGCTTTCACCGAGGCAATAGCCGAGATCGTGGTCACGGTGAACGAATAAAACCGCGCCGAACGTCTCTCGTCAGGCCGTGCTCTCTCCAATAATTCGCTTTCACCGAGGCAATAGCCGAGATCGTGGTCACGGTGAACGAATAAAACCGCGCCGAACGTCTCTCGTCAGGCCGTGCTCTCTCCAATAATTCGCTTTCACCGAGGCAATAGCCGAGATCGTGGTCACGGTGAACGAATAAAACCGCGCCGAACGTCTCTCGTCAGGCCGTGCTCTCTCCAATAATTCGCTTTCACCGAGGCAATAGCCGAGATCGTGGTCACGGTGAACGAATAAAACCGCGCCAAACGTCTCTCGTCAGGCCGTGCTCTCTCCAATAATTCGCTTTCACCGAGGCAATAGCCGAGATCGTGGTCACGGTGAACGAATAAAACCGCACCGAACGTCTCTCGTCAGGCCGTGCTCTCTCCAATAATTCGCTTTCACCGAGGCAATAGCCGAGATCGTGGTCACGGTGAACGAATAAAACCGCGCCGAACGTCTCTCGTCAGGCCGTGCTCTCTCCAATAATTCGCTTTCACCGAGGCAATAGCCGAGATCGTGGTCACAGTGAACGAATAAAACCGCGCCGAACGTCTCTCGTCAGGCCGTGCTCTCTCCAATAATTCGCTTTCACCGAGGCAAAAGCCGAGATCGTGGTCACGGTGAACGAATAAAACCGCGCCGAACGTCTCTCGTCAGGCCGTGCTCTCTCCAATAATTCGCTTTCACCGAGGCAATAGCCGAGATCGTGGTCACGGTGAACGAATAAAACCGCACCAAACGTCTCTCGTCAGGCCGTGCTCTCTCCAATAAGTCGCTTTCACCGAGGCAATAGCCGAGATCGTGGTCACGGTGAACGAATAAAACCGCGCCGAACGTCTCTCGTCAGGCCGTGCTTTCTCCAATAATTCGCTTTCACCGAGGCAATAGCCGAGATCGTGGTCACGGTGAACGAATAAAACCGCACCGAACGTCTCGTCAGGCCGTGCTCTCTCCAATAACTCGCTTTCACCGAGGCAATAGCCGAGATCGTGGTCACGGTGAACGAATAAAACCTCGCCGAACGTCTCTCGTCAGGCCGTGCTCTCTCCAATAATTCGCTTTCACCGAGGCAATAGCCGAGATCGTGGTCACGGTGAACGAATAAAACCGCGCCGAACGTCTCTCGTCAGGCCGTGCTCTCTCCAATAATTCGCTTTCACCGAGGCAATAGCCGAGATCGTGGTCACGGTGAACGAATAAAACCGCGCCAAACGTCTCTCGTCAGGCCGTGCTCTCTCCAATAATTCGCTTTCACCGAGGCAATAGCCGAGATCGTGGTCGCGGTGAACGAATAAAACCGCGCCGAACGTCTCTCGTCAGGCCGTGCTCTCTCCAATAATTCGCTTTCACCGAGGCAATAGCGGAGATCGTGGTCACGGTGAACGAATAAAACCGCGCCGAACGTCTCTCGTCAGGCCGTGCTCTCTCCAATAATTCGCTTTCACCGAGGCAATGGCCGAGATCGTGGTCACGGTGAACGAATAAAACCGCGCCAAACGTCTCTCGTCAGGCCGTGCTCTCTCCAATAATTCGCTTTCACCGAGGCAATAGCCGAGATCGTGGTCACGGTGAACGAATAAAACCGCGCCGAACGTCTCTCGTCAGGCCGTGCTCTCTCCAATAATTCGCTTTCACCGAGGCAATAGCCGAGATCGTGGTCACGGTGAACGAATAAAACCGCGCCGAACGTCTCTCGTCAGGCCGTGCTCTCGCCATTAATTCGCTTTCACCGAGGCAATAGCCGAGATCGTGGTCACGGTGGACGAATAAAACCGCGCCGAACGTCTCTCGTCAGGCCGTGCTCTCTCCAATAATTCGCTTTCACCGAGGCAATAGCCGAGATCGTGGTCACGGTGAACGAATAAAACCGCGCCGAACGTCTCTCGTCAGGCCGTGCTCTCTCCAATAATTCGCTTTCACCGAGGCAATAGCCGAGATCGTGGTCACGGTGAACGAATAAAACCGCGCCAAACGTCTCTCGTCAGGCCGTGCTCTCTCCAATAATTCCCTTTCACCGAGGCAATAGCCGAGATCGTGGTCACGGTGAACGAATAAAACCGCGCCAAACGTCTCTCGTCAGGCCGTGCTCTCTCCAATAATTCGCTTTCACCGAGGCAATAGCCGAGATCGTGGTCACGGTGAACGAATAAAACCGCGCCGAACGTCTCTCGTCAGGCCGTGCTCTCTCCAATAATTCGCTTTCACCGAGGCAATAGCCGAGATCGTGGTCACGGTGAACGAATAAAAACGCGCCGAACGTCTCTCGTCAGGCCGTGCTCTCTCCAATAATTCGCTTTCACCGAGGCAATAGCCGAGATCGTGGTCACGGTGAACGAATAAAACCGCGCCAAACGTCTCTCGTCAGGCCGTGCTCTCTCCAATAATTCGCTTTCACCGAGACAATAGCCGAGATCGTGGTCACGGTGAACGAATAAAACCGCGCCGAACGTCTCACGTCAGGCCGTGCTCTCTCCAATAATTCGCTTTCACCGAGGCAATATCCGAGATCGTGGTCACGGTGAACGAATAAAACCGCGCCGAACGTCTCTCGTCAGGCCGTGCTCTCTCTAATAATTCGCTTTCACCGAGGCAATAGCCGAGATCGTGGTCACGGTGAACGAATAAAACCGCGCCGAACGTCTCTCGTCAGGCCGTGCTCTCTCCAATTATTCGCTTTCACCGAGGCAATAGCCGAGATCGTGGTCACGGTGAACGAATAAAACCGCGCCGAACGTCTCTCGTCAGGCCGTGCTCCCTCCAATAATTCGCTTTCACCGAGGCAATAGCCGAGATCGTAGTCACGGTGAACGAATAAAACCGCGCCGAACGTCTCTCGTCAGGCCGTGCTCTCTCCAATAATTCGCTTTCACCGAGGCAATAGCCGAGATCGTGGTCACGGTGAACGAATAAAACCGCGCCAAACGTCTCTCGTCAGGCCGTGCTCTCTCCAATAATTCGCTTTCACCGAGGCAATAGCCGAGATCGTGGTCACGGTGAACGAATAAAACCGCGCCAAACGTCTCTCGTCAGGCCGTGCTCTCTCCAATAATTCGCTTTCACCGAGGCAATAGCCGAGATCGTGGTCACGGTGAACGAATAAAACCGCGCCGAACGTCTGTCGTCAGGCCGTGCTCTCTCCAATAATTCGCTTTCACCGAGGCAATAGCCGAGATCGTGGTCACGGTGAACGAATAAAACCGCGCCAAACGTCTCTCGTCAGGCCGTGCTCTCTCCAATAATTCGCTTTCACCGAGGCAATAGCCGAGATCGTGGTCACGGTGAACGAATAAAACCGCGCCGAACGTCTCTCGTCAGGCCGTGCTCTCTCCAATAATTCGCTTTCACCGAGGCAATAGCCGAGATCGTGGTCATGGTGAACGAATAAAACCGCGCCAAACGTCTCTCGTCAGGCCGTGCTCTCTCCAATAATTCGCTTTCACCGAGGCAATAGCCGACATCGTGGTCACGGTGAACGAATAAAACCGCGGCGAACGTCTCTCGTCAGGCCGTGCTCTCTCCAATAATTCGCTTTCACCGAGGCAATAGCCGAGATCGTGGTCACGGTGAACGAATAAAACCGCGCCGAACGTCTCTCGTCAGGCCGTGCTCTCTCCAATAATTCGCTTTCACCGAGGCAATAGCCGAGATCGTGGTCACGGTGAACGAATAAAACCGCGCCAAACGTCTCGCGTCAGGCCGTGCTCTCTCCAATAATTCGCTTTCACCGAGGCAATAGCCGAGATCGTGGTCACGGTGAACGAATAAAACCGCGCCAAACGTCTCTCGTCAGGCCGTGCTCTCTCCAATAATTCGCTTTCACCGAGGCAATAGACGCCGTCGTGGTCACGGTGAACGAATAAAACCGCGCCAATCGTCTCTCGTCAGGCCGTGCTCTCTCCAATAATTCGCTTTCACCGAGGCAATAGACGCCGTCGTGGTCATGGTGAACGAATAAAACCGCGCCAAACGTCTCTCGTCAGGCCGTGCTCTCTCCAATAATTCGCTTTCACCGAGGCAATAGCCGAGATCATGGTCACGGTGAACGAATAAAAAAGCGCCAAACGTCTCTCGTCAGGCCGTGCTCTCTCCAATAATTCGCTTTCACCGAGGCAATAGACGCCGTCGTGGTCACGGTGAACGAATAAAACCGCGCCAAACGTCTCTCGTCAGGCCGTGCTCTCTCCAATAATTCGCTTTCACCGAGGCAAAAGCCGAGATCGTGGTCACGATGAACAAATAAAACCGCGCCGAACGTCTCTCGTCAGGCCGTGCTCTCTCCAATAATTCGCTTTCACCGAGGCAATAGCCGAGATCGTGGTCACGGTGAACGAATAAAACCGCGCCAAACGTCTCTCGTCAGGCCGTGCTCTCTCCAATAATTCGCTTTCACCGAGGCAATAGCCGAGATCGTGGTCACGGTGAACGAATAAAACCGCGCCGAACGTCTCTCGTCAGGCCGTGCTCTCTCCAATAATTCGCTTTCACCGAGGCAATAGCCGAGATCGTGGTCACGGTGAACGAATAAAACCGCGCCAAACGTCTCTCGTCAGGCCGTGCTCTCTCCAATAATTCGCTTTCACCTAGGCAATAGCCGAGATCGTGGTCACGGTGAACGAATAAAACCGCGCCAAACGTCTCTCGTCAGGCCGTGCTCTCTCCAATAATTCGCTTTCACCGAGGCAATAGACGCCGTCGTGGTCACGGTGAACGAATAAAACCGCGCCAAACATCTCTCGTCAGGCCGTGCTCTCTCCAATAATTCGCTTTTCACCGAGGCAATAGACGCCGTCGTGGTCACGGTGAACGAATAAAACCGCGCCAAACGTCTCTCGTCAGGCCGTGCTCTCTCCAATAATTCGCTTTCACCGAGGCAATAGCCGAGATCGTGGTCACGGTGAACGAATAAAACCGCGCCAAACGTCTCTCGTCAGGCCGTGCTCTCTCCAATAATTCGCTTTCACCGAGGCAATAGACGCCGTCGTGGTCACGGTGAACGAATAAAACCGCGCCAAACGTCTCTCGTCAGGCCGTGCTCTCTCCAATAATTCGCTTTCACCGAGGCAATAGCCGAGATCGTGGTCACGGTGAACGAATAAAACCGCGCCAAACGTCTCTCGTCAGGCCGTGCTCTCTCCAATAATTCGCTTTCACCGAGGCAATAGCCGAGATCGTGGTCACGGTGAACGAATAAAACCGCGCCGAACGTCTCTCGTCAGGCCGTGCTCTCTCCAATAATTCGCTTTCACCGAGGCAATAGCCGAGATCGTGGTCACGGTGAACGAATAAAACCGCGCCGAACGTCTCTTGTCAGGCCGTGCTCTCTCCAATAATTCGCTTTCACCGAGGCAATAGCCGAGATCGTGGTCACGGTGAACGAATAAAACCGCGCCGAACGTCTCTCGTCAGGCCGTGCTCTCTCCAATAATTCGCCTTCACCGAGGCAATAGCCGAGATCGTGGTCACGGTGAACGAATAAAACCGCGCCAAACGTCTCTCGTCAGGCCGTGCTCTCTCCAATAATTCGCTTTCACCAAGGCAATAGCCGAGATCGTGGTCACGGTGAACGAATAAAACCGCGCCGAACGTCTCTCGTCAGGCCGTGCTCTCTCCAATAATTCGCTTTCACCGAGGCAATAGCCGAGATCGTGGTCACGGTGAACGAATAAAACCGCGCCGAACGTCTCTCGTCAGGCCGTGCTCTCTCCAATAATTCGCTTTCACCGAGGCAATAGCCGAGATCGTGGTCACGGTGAACGAATAAAACCGCGCCAAACGTCTCTCGTCAGGCCGTGCTCTCTCCAATAATTCGCTTTCACCGAGGCAATAGCCGAGATCGTGGTCACGGTGAACGAATAAAACCGCGCCAAACGTCTCTCGTCAGGCCGTGCTCTCTCCAATAATTCGCTTTCACCGAGGCAATAGCCGAGATCGTGGTCACGGTGAACGAATAAAACCGCGCCGAACGTCTCTCGTCAGGCCGTGCTCTCTCCAATAATTCGCTTTCACCGAGGCAATAGCCGAGATCGTGGTCACGGTGAACGAATAAAACCGCGCCGAACGTCTCTCGTCAGGCCGTGCTCTCTCCAATAATTCGCTTTCACCGAGGCAATAGCCGAGATCGTGGTCACGGTGAACGAATAAAACCGCGACAAACGTCTCTCGTCAGGCCGTGCTCTCTCCAATAATTCGCTTTCACCGAGGCAATAGCCGAGATCGTGGTCACGGTGAACGAATAAAACCGCGCCAAACGTCTCTCGTCAGCCGTGCTCTCTCCAATAATTCGCTTTCACCGAGGCAACAGCCGAGATCGTGGTCACGGTGAACGAATAAAACCGCGCCGAACGTCTCTCGTCAGGCCGTGCTCTCTCCAATAATTCGCTTTCACCGAGGCAATAGCCGAGATCGTGGTCACGGTGAACGAATAAAACCGCGCCGAACATCTCTCGTCAGGCCGTGCTCTCTCCAATAATTCGCTTTCACCGAGGCAATAGCCGAGATCGTGGTCACGGTGAACGAATAAAACCGCGCCGAACGTCTCTCGTCAGGCCGTGCTCTCTCCAATAATTCGCTTTCACCGAGGCAATAGCCGAGATCGTGGTCACGGTGAACGAATAAAACCGCGCCGAACGTCTCTCGTCAGGCCGTGCTCTCTCCAATAATTCGCTTTCACCGAGGCAATAGCCGAGATCGTGGTCACGGTGAACGAATAAAACCGCGCCAAACGTCTCTCGTCAGGCCGTGCTCTCTCCAATAATTCGTTTTCACCGAGGCAATAGCCGAGATCGTGGTCACGGTGAACGAATAAAACCGCGAAAAACGTCTCTCGTCAGGCCGTGCTCTCTCCAATAATTCGCTGTCACCGAGGCAATAGCCGAGATCGTGGTCACGATGAACGAATAAAACCGCGCCAAACGTCTCTCGTCAGGCCGTGCTCTCTCCAATAATTCGCTTTCACCGAGGCAATAGCCGAGATCGTGGTCACGGTGAACGAATAAAACCGCGCCAAACGTCTCTCGTCAGGCCGTGCTCTCTCCAATAATTCGCTTTCACCGAGGCAATAGCCGAGATCGTGGTCACGGTGAACGAATAAAACCACGCCAAACGTCTCTCGTCAGGCCGTGCTCTCTCCAATAATTCGCTTTCACCGAGGCAATAGACGCCGTCGTGGTCACGGTGAACGAATAAAACCGCGCCAAACGTCTCTCGTCAGGCCGTGCTCTCTCCAATAATTCGCTTTCACCGAGGCAATAGACGCCGTCATGGTCACGGTGAACGAATAAAACCGCGCCAAACGTCTCTCGTCAGGCCGTGCTCTCTCCAATAATTCGCTTTCACCGAGGCAATAGCCGAGATCGTGGTCACGGTGAACGAATAAAACCGCGCCGAACGTCTCTCGTCAGGCCGTGCTCTCTCCAATAATTCGCTTTCACCGAGGCAATAGCCGAGATCGTGGTCACGGTGAACGAATAAAACCGCGCCAAACGTCTCTCGTCAGGCCGTGCTCTCTCCAATAATTCGCTTTCACCGAGGCAATAACCGAGATCGTGGTCACGGTGAACGAATAAAACCGCGCCGAACGTCTCTCGTCAGGCCGTGCTCTCTCCAATAATTCGCTTTCACCGAGGCAATAGCCGAGATCGTGGTCACGGTGAACGAATAAAACCGCGCCAAACGTCTCTCGTCCGGCCGTGCTCTCTCCAATAATTCGCTTTCACCGAGGCAATAGCCGAGATCGTGGTCACGGTGAACGAATAAAACCGCGCCAAACGTCTCTCGTCAGGCCGTGCTCTCTCCAATAATTCGCTTTCACCGAGGCAATAGCCGAGATCGTGGTCACGGTGAACGAATAAAACCGCGCCGAACGTCTCTCGTCAGGCCGTGCTCTCTCCAATAATTCGCTTTCACCGAGGCAATAGACGCCGTCATGGTCACGGTGAACGAATAAAACCGCGCCGAACGTCTCTCGTCAGGCCGTGCTCTCTCCAATAATTCGCTTTCACCGAGGCAATAGCCGAGATCGTGGTCACGGTGAACGAATAAAACCGCGCCAAACGTCTCTCGTCAGGCCGTGCTCTCTCCAATAATTCGCTTTCACCGAGGCAATAGCCGAGATCGTGGTCACGGTGAACGAATAAAACCGCGCCGAACGTCTCTCGTCAGGCCGTGCTCTCTCCAATAATTCGCTTTCACCGAGGCAATAGACGCCGTCATGGTCACGGTGAACGAATAAAACCGCGCCAAACGTCTCTCGTCAGGTCGTGCTCTCTCCAATAATTCGCTTTCACCGAGGCAATAGCCGAGATCGTGGTCACGGTGAACGAATAAAACCGCGCCAAACGTCTCTCGTCAGGCCGTGCTCTCTCCAATAATTCGCTTTCACCGAGGCAATAGCCGAGATCGTGGTCACGGTGAACGAATAAAACCGCGCCAAACGTCTCTCGTCAGGCCGTGCTCTCTCCAATAATTCGCTTTCACCGAGGCAATAGCCGAGATCGTGGTCACGGTGAACGAATAAAACCGCGCCGAACGTCTCTCGTCAGGCCGTGCTCTCTCCAATAATTCGCTTTCACCGAGGCAATAGACGCCGTCATGGTCACGGTGAACGAATAAAACCGCGCCAAACGTCTCTCGTCAGGCCGTGCTCTCTCCAATAATTCGCTTTCACCGAGGCAATAGCCGAGATCGTGGTCACGGTGAACGAATAAAACCGCGCCAAACGTCTCTCGTCAGGCCGTGCTCTCTCCAATAATTCGCTTTCACTGAGGCAATAGCCGAGATCGTGGTCACGGTGAACGAATAAAACCGCGCCAAACGTCTCTCGTCAGGCCGTGCTCTCTCCAATAATTCGCTTTCACCGAGGCAATAGCCGAGATCGTGGTCACGGTGAACGAATAAAACCGCGCCGAACGTCTCTCGTCAGGCCGTGCTCTCTCCAATAATTCGCTTTCACCGAGGCAATAGACGCCGTCATGGTCACGGTGAACGAATAAAACCGCGCCAAACGTCTCTCGTCAGGCCGTGCTCTCTCCAATAATTCGCTTTCACCGAGGCAATAGCCGAGATCGTGGTCACGGTGAACGAATAAAACCGCGCCAAACGTCTCTCGTCAGGCCGTGCTCTCTCCAATAATTCGCTTTCACCGAGGCAATAGCCGAGATCGTGGTCACGGTGAACGAATAAAACCGCGCCAAACGTCTCTCGTCAGGCCGTGCTCTCTCCAATAATTCGCTTTCACCGAGGCAATAGCCGAGATCGTGGTCACGGTGAACGAATAAAACCGCGCCGAACGTCTCTCGTCAGGCCGTGCTCTCTCCAATAATTCGCTTTCACCGAGGCAATAGACGCCGTCATGGTCACGGTGAACGAATAAAACCGCGCCAAACGTCTCTCGTCAGGCCGTGCTCTCTCCAATAATTCGCTTTCACCGAGGCAATAGCCGAGATCGTGGTCACGGTGAACGAATAAAACCGCGCCAAACGTCTCTCGTCAGGCCGTGCTCTCTCCAATAATTCGCTTTCACCGAGGCAATAGCCGAGATCGTGGTCACGGTGAACGAATAAAACCGCGCCGAACGTCTCTCGTCAGGCCGTGCTCTCTCCAATAATTCGCTTTCACCGAGGCAATAGACGCCGTCATGGTCACGGTGAACGAATAAAACCGCGCCGAACGTCTCTCGTCAGGCCGTGCTCTCTCCAATAATTCGCTTTCACCGAGGCAATAGCCGAGATCGTGGTCACGGTGAACGAATAAAACCGCGCCAAACGTCTCTCGTCAGGCCGTGCTCTCTCCAATAATTCGCTTTCACCGAGGCAATAGCCGAGATCGTGGTCACGGTGAACGAATAAAACCGCGCCGAACGTCTCTCGTCAGGCCGTGCTCTCTCCAATAATTCGCTTTCACCGAGGCAATAGACGCCGTCATGGTCACGGTGAACGAATAAAACCGCGCCAAACGTCTCTCGTCAGGCCGTGCTCTCTCCAATAATTCGCTTTCACCGAGGCAATAGCCGAGATCGTGGTCACGGTGAACGAATAAAACCGCGCCAAACGTCTCTCGTCAGGCCGTGCTCTCTCCAATAATTCGCTTTCACCGAGGCAATAGCCGAGATCGTGGTCACGGTGAACGAATAAAACCGCGCCAAACGTCTCTCGTCAGGCCGTGCTCTCTCCAATAATTCGCTTTCACCGAGGCAATAGCCGAGATCGTGGTCACGGTGAACGAATAAAACCGCGCCGAACGTCTCTCGTCAGGCCGTGCTCTCTCCAATAATTCGCTTTCACCGAGGCAATAGACGCCGTCATGGTCACGGTGAACGAATAAAACCGCGCCAAACGTCTCTCGTCAGGCCGTGCTCTCTCCAATAATTCGCTTTCACCGAGGCAATAGCCGAGATCGTGGTCACGGTGAACGAATAAAACCGCGCCAAACGTCTCTCGTCAGGCCGTGCTCTCTCCAATAATTCGCTTTCACTGAGGCAATAGCCGAGATCGTGGTCACGGTGAACGAATAAAACCGCGCCAAACGTCTCTCGTCAGGCCGTGCTCTCTCCAATAATTCGCTTTCACCGAGGCAATAGCCGAGATCGTGGTCACGGTGAACGAATAAAACCGCGCCGAACGTCTCTCGTCAGGCCGTGCTCTCTCCAATAATTCGCTTTCACCGAGGCAATAGCCGAGATCGTGGTCACGGTGAACGAATAAAACCGCGCCAAACGTCTCTCGTCAGGCCGTGCTCTCTCCAATAATTCGCTTTCACCGAGGCGATAGCCGAGATCGTGGTCACGGTGAACGAATAAAACCGCGCCGAACGTCTCTCGTCAGGCCGTGCTCTCTCCAATAATTCGCTTTCACCGAGGCAATAGACGCCGTCATGGTCACGGTGAACGAATAAAACCGCGCCGAACGTCTCTCGTCAGGCCGTGCTCTCTCCAATAATTCGCTTTCACCGAGGCAATAACCGAGATCGTGGTCACGGTGAACGAATAAAACCGCGCCGAACGTCTCTCGTCAGGCCGTGCTCTCTCCAATAATTCGCTTTCACCGAGGCAAAAGCCGAGATCGTGGTCACGGTGAACGAATAAAACCGCGCCGAACGTCTCTCGTCAGGCCGTGCTCTCTCCAATAATTCGCTTTCACCGAGGCAATAGACGCCGTCATGGTCACGGTGAACGAATAAAACCGCGCCAAACGTCTCTCGTCAGGCCGTGCTCTCTCCAATAATTCGCTTTCACCGAGGCAATAGCCGAGATCGTGGTCACGGTGAACGAATAAAACCGCGCCAAACGTCTCTCGTCAGGCCGTGCTCTCTCCAATAATTCGCTGTCACCGAGGCAATAGCCGAGATCGTGGTCACGATGAACGAATAAAACCGCGCCAAACGTCTCTCGTCAGGCCGTGCTCTCTCCAATAATTCGCTTTCACCGAGGCAATAGCCGAGATCGTGGTCACGGTGAACGAATAAAACCGCGCCAAACGTCTCTCGTCAGGCCGTGCTCTCTCCAATAATTCGCTTTCACTGAGGCAATAGCCGAGATCGTGGTCACGGTGAACGAATAAAACCGCGCCAAACGTCTCTCGTCAGGCCGTGCTCTCTCCAATAATTCGCTTTCACCGAGGCAATAGCCGAGATCGTGGTCACGGTGAACGAATAAAACCGCGCCAAACGTCTCTCATCAGGCCGTGCTCTCTCCAATAATTCGCTTTCACCGAGGCAATAGACGCCGTCGTGGTCACGGTGAACGAATAAAACCGGGCCAAACGTCTCTCGTCAGGCCGTGCTCTCTCCAATAATTCGCTTTCACCGAGGCAATAGACGCCGTCATGGTCACGGTGAACGAATAAAACCGCGCCAAACGTCTCTCGTCAGGCCGTGCTCTCTCCAATAATTCGCTTTCACCGAGGCAATAGCCGAGATCGTGGTCACGGTGAACGAATAAAACCGCGCCGAACCTCTCTCGTCAGGCCGTGCTCTCTCCAATAATTCGCTTTCACCGAGGCAATAGACGCCGTCATGGTCACGGTGAACGAATAAAACCGCGCCAAACGTCTCTCGTCAGGCCGTGCTCTCTCCAATAATTCGCTTTCACCGAGGCAATAGCCGAGATCGTGGTCACGGTGAACGAATAAAACCGCGCCGAACGTCTCTCGTCAGGCCGTGCTCTCTCCAATAATTCGCTTTCACCGAGGCAATAGCCGAGATCGTGGTCACGGTGAACGAATAAAACCGCGCCAAACGTCTCTCGTCAGGCCGTGCTCTCTCCAATAATTCGCTTTCTCCGAGGCAATAGCCGAGATCGTGGTCACGGTGAACGAATAAAACCGCGCCGAACGTCTCTCGTAAGGCCGTGCTCTCTCCAATAATTCGCTTTCACCGAGGCAATAGCCGAGATCGTGGTCACGGTGAACGAATAAAACGGCGCCGAACGTCTCTCGTCCGGCCGTGCTCTCTCCAATAATTCGCTTTCACCGAGGCAATAGCCGAGATCGTGGTCACGGTGAACGAATAAAACCGCGCCAAACGTCTCTCGTCAGGCCGTGCTCTCTCCAATAATTCGCTTTCACCGAGGCAATAGCCGAGATCGTGGTCACGGTGAACGAATAAAACCGCGCCGAACGTCTCTCGTCAGGCCGTGCTCTCTCCAATAATTCGCTTTCACCGAGGCAATAGACGCCGTCATGGTCACGGTGAACGAATAAAACCGCGCCAAACGTCTCTCGTCAGGCCGTGCTCTCTCCAATAATTCGCTTTCACCGAGGCAATAGCCGAGATCGTGGTCACGGTGAACGAATAAAACCGCGCCAAACGTCTCTCGTCAGGCCGTGCTCTCTCCAATAATTCGCTTTCACCGAGGCAATAGCCGAGATCGTGGTCACGGTGAACGAATAAAACCGCGCCAAACGTCTCTCGTCAGGCCGTGCTCTCTCCAATAATTCGCTTTCACCGAGGCAATAGCCGAGATCGTGGTCACGGTGAACGAATAAAACCGCGCCGAACGTCTCTCGTCAGGCCGTGCTCTCTCCAATAATTCGCTTTCACCGAGGCAATAGACGCCGTCATGGTCACGGTGAACGAATAAAACCGCGCCAAACGTCTCTCGTCAGGCCGTGCTCTCTCCAATAATTCGCTTTCACCGAGGCAATAGCCGAGATCGTGGTCACGGTGAACGAATAAAACCGCGCCAAACGTCTCTCGTCAGGCCGTGCTCTCTCCAATAATTCGCTTTCACCGAGGCAATAGCCGAGATCGTGGTCACGGTGAACGAATAAAACCGCGCCAAACGTCTCTCGTCAGGCTGTGCTCTCTCCAATAATTCGCTTTCACCGAGGCAATAGCCGAGATCGTGGTCACGGTGAATGAATAAAACCACGCCGAACGTCTCTCGTCAGGCCGTGCTCTCTCCAATAATTCGCTTTCACCGAGGCAATAGACGCCGTCATGGTCACGGTGAACGAATAAAACCGCGCCAAACGTCTCTCGTCAGGCCGTGCTCTCTCCAATAATTCGCTTTCACCGAGGCAATAGCCGAGATCGTGGTTACGGTGAACGAATAAAACCGCGCCAAACGTCTCTCGTCAGGCCGTGCTCTCTCCAATAATTCGCTTTCACCGAGGCAATAGCCGAGATCGTGGTCACGGTGAACGAATAAAACCGCGCCGAACGTCTCTCGTCAGGCCGTGCTCTCTCCAATAATTCGCTTTCACCGAGGCAATAGCCGAGATCGTGGTCACGGTGAACGAATAAAACCGCGCCGAACGTCTCTCGTCAGGCCGTGCTCTCTCCAATAATTCGCTTTCACCGAGGCAATAGCCGAGATCATGGTCACGGTGAACGAATAAAACCGCGCCAAACGTCTCTCGTCAGGCCGTGCTCTCTCCAATAATTCGCTTTCACCGAGGCGATAGCCGAGATCGTGGTCACGGTGAACGAATAAAACCGCGCCGACCGTCTCTCGTCAGGCCGTGCTCTCTCCAATAATTCGCTTTCACCGAGGCAATAGACGCCGTCATGGTCACGGTGAACGAATAAAACCGCGCCGAACGTCTCTCGCCAGGCCGTGCTCTCTCCAATAATTCGCTTTCACCGAGGCAATAGCCGAGATCGTGGTCACGGTGAACGAATAAAACCGCGCCAAACGTCTCTCGTCAGGCCGTGCTCTCTCCAATAATTCGCTTTCACCGAGGCAATAGCCGAGATCGTGGTCACGGTGAACGAATAAAACCGCGCCGAACGTCTCTCGTCAGGCCGTGCTCTCTCCAATAATTCGCTTTCACCGAGGCAATAGACGCCGTCATGGTCACGGCGAACGAATAAAACCGCGCCAAACGTCTCTCGTCAGGCCGTGCTCTCTCCAATAATTCGCTTTCACCGAGGCAATAGCCGAGATCGTGGTCACGGTGAACGAATAAAACCGCGCCAAACGTCTCTCGTCAGGCCGTGCTCTCTCCAATAATTCAATTTCACCGAGGCAATAGCCGAGATCGTGGTCACGGTGAACGAATAAAACCGCGCCGAACGTCTCTCGTCAGGCCGTGCTCTCTCCAATAATTCGCTTTCACCAAGGCAATAGCCGAGATCGTGGTCACGGTGAACGAATAAAACCGCGCCAAACGTCTCTCGTCAGGCCGTGCTCTCTCCAATAATTCGCTTTCACCGAGGCAATAGCCGAGATCGTGGTCACGGTGAACGAATAAAACCGCGCCGAACGTCTCTCGTCAGGCCGTGCTCTCTCCAATAATTCGCTTTCACCGAGGCAATAGCCGAGATCGTGGTCACGGTGAACGAATAAAACCGCGCCAAACGTCTCTCGTCAGGCCGTGCTCTCTCCAATAATTCGCTTTCTCCGAGGCAATAGCCGAGATCGTGGTCACGGTGAACGAATAAAACCGCGCCGAACGTCTCTCGTCAGGCCGTGCTCTCTCCAATAATTCGCTTTCACCGAGGCAATAGCCGAGATCGTGGTCACGGTGAACGAATAAAACGGCGCCGAACGTCTCTCGTCCGGCCGTGCTCTCTCCAATAATTCGCTTTCACCGAGGCAATAGCCGAGATCGTGGTCACGGTGAACGAATAAAACCGCGCCAAACGTCTCTCGTCAGGCCGTGCTCTCTCCAATAATTCGCTTTCACCGAGGCAATAGCCGAGATCGTGGTCACGGTGAACGAATAAAACCGCGCCGAACGTCTCTCGTCAGGCCGTGCTCTCTCCAATAATTCGCTTTCACCGAGGCAATAGACGCCGTCATGGTCACGGTGAACGAATAAAACCGCGCCAAACGTCTCTCGTCAGGCCGTGCTCTCTCCAATAATTCGCTTTCACCGAGGCAATAGCCGAGATCGTGGTCACGGTGAACGAATAAAACGGCGCCAAACGTCTCTCGTCAGGCCGTGCTCTCTCCAATAATTCGCTTTCACCGAGGCAATAGCCGAGATCGTGGTCACGGTGAACGAATAAAACCGCGCCGAACGTCTCTCGTCAGGCCGTGCTCTCTCCAATAATTCGCTTTCACCGAGGCAATAGCCGAGATCGTGGTCACGGTGAACGAATAAAACCGCGCCGAACGTCTCTCGTCAGGCCGTGCTCTCTCCAATAATTCGCTTTCACCGAGGCAATAGACGCCGTCATGGTCACGGTGAACGAATAAAACCGCGCCAAACGTCTCTCGTCAGGCCGTGCTCTCTCCAATAATTCGCTTTCACCGAGGCAATAGCCGAGATCGTGGTCACGGTGAACGAATAAAACCGCGCCAAACGTCTCTCGTCAGGCCGTGCTCTCTCCAATAATTCGCTTTCACCGAGGCAATAGCCGAGATCGTGGTCACGGTGAACGAATAAAACCGCGCCAAACGACTCTCGTCAGGCCGTGCTCTCTCCAATAATTCGCTTTCACCGAGGCAATAGCCGAGATCGTGGTCACGGTGAATGAATAAAACCACGCCGAACGTCTCTCGTCAGGCCGTGCTCTTTCCAATAATTCGCTTTCACCGAGGCAATAGACGCCGTCATGGTCACGGTGAACGAATAAAACCGCGCCAAACGTCTCTCGTCAGGCCGTGCTCTCTCCAATAATTCGCTTTCACCGAGGCAATAGCCGAGATCGTGGTTACGGTGAACGAATAAAACCGCGCCAAACGTCTCTCGTCAGGCCGTGCTCTCTCCAATAATTCGCTTTCACCGAGGCAATAGCCGAGATCGTGGTCACGGTGAACGAATAAAACCGCGCCGAACGTCTCTCGTCAGGCCGTGCTCTCTCCAATAATTCGCTTTCACCGAGGCAATAGCCGAGATCGTGGTTACGGTGAACGAATAAAACCGCGCCGAACGTCTCTCGTCAGGCCGTGCTCTCTCCAATAATTCGCTTTCACCGAGGCAATAGCCGAGATCATGGTCACGGTGAACGAATAAAACCGCGCCAAACGTCTCTCGTCAGGCCGTGCTCTCTCCAATAATTCGCTTTCACCGAGGCGATAGCCGAGATCGTGGTCACGGTGAACGAATAAAACCGCGCCGAACGTCTCTCGTCAGGCCGTGCTCTCTCCAATAATTCGCTTTCACCGAGGCAATAGACGCCGTCATGGTCACGGTGAACGAATAAAACCGCGCCGAACGTCTCTCGCCAGGCCGTGCTCTCTCCAATAATTCGCTTTCACCGAGGCAATAGCCGAGATCGTGGTCACGGTGAACGAATAAAACCGCGCCAAACGTCTCTCGTCAGGCCGTGCTCTCTCCAATAATTCGCTTTCACCGAGGCAATAGCCGAGATCGTGGTCACGGTGAACGAATAAAACCGCGCCGAACGTCTCTCGTCAGGCCGTGCTCTCTCCAATAATTCGCTTTCACCGAGGCAATAGACGCCGTCATGGTCACGGTGAACGAATAAAACCGCGCCAAACGTCTCTCGTCAGGCCGTGCTCTCTCCAATAATTCGCTTTCACCGAGGCAATAGCCGAGATCGTGGTCACGGTGAACGAATAAAACCGCGCCAAACGTCTCTCGTCAGGCCGTGCTCTCTCCAATAATTCAATTTCACCGAGGCAATAGCCGAGATCGTGGTCACGGTGAACGAATAAAACCGCGCCGAACGTCTCTCGTCAGGCCGTGCTCTCTCCAATAATTCGCTTTCACCAAGGCAATAGCCGAGATCGTGGTCACGGTGAACGAATAAAACCGCGCCAAACGTCTCTAGTCAGGCCATGTTCTCTCCAATAATTCGCTTTCACCGAGGCAATAGCCGAGATCGTGGTCACGGTGAACGAATAAAACCACGCCAAACGTCTCTCGTCAGGCCGTGCTCTCTCCAATAATTCGCTTTCACCGAGGCAATAGCCGAGATCGTGGTCACGGTGAACGAATAAAACCGCGCCGAACGTCTCTCGTCAGGCCGTGCTCTCTCCAATAATTCGCTTTCACCGAGGCAATAGACGCCGTCATGGTCACGGTGGACGAATAAAACCGCGCCGAACATCTCTCGTCAGGCCGTGCTCTCTCCAATAATTCGCTTTCACCGAGGCAATAAGCCGAGATCGTGGTCACGGTGAACGAATAAAACGGCGCCAAACGTCTCTCGTCAGGCCGTGCTCTCTCCAATAATTCGCTTTCACCGAGGCAATAGCCGAGATCGTGGTCACGGTGAACGAATAAAACCGCGACGAACGTCTCTCGTCAGGCCGTGCTCTCTCCAATAATTCGCTTTCACCGAGGCAATAGCCGAGATCGTGGTCACGGTGAACGAATAAAACGGCGCCAAACGTCTCTCGTCAGGCCGTGCTCTCTCCAATAATTCGCTTTCACCGAGGCAATAGCCGAGATCGTGGTCACGGTGAACGAATAAAACGGCGCCAAACGTCTCTCGTCAGGCCGTGCTCTGTCCAATAATTCGCTTTCACCGAGGCAATAGCCGAGATCGTGGTCACGGTGAACGAATAAAACCGCGCCGAACGTCCTCTCGTCAGGCCGTGCTCTCTCCAATAATTCGCTTTCACCGAGGCAATAGCCGAGATCGTGGTCACGGTGAACGAATAAAACGGCGCCAAACGTCTCTCGTCAGGCCGTGCTCTCTCCAATAATTCGCTTTCACCGAGGCAATAGCCGAGATCGTGGTCACGGTGAACGAATAAAACGGCGCCAAACGTCTCTCGTCAGCCCGTGCTCTCTCCAATAATTCGCTTTCACCGAGGCAATAGCCGAGATCGTGGTCACGGTGAACGAATAAAACGGCGCCAAACGTCTCTCGTCAGGCCGTGCTCTCTCCAATAATTCGCTTTTCACCGAGGCAATAGCCGAGATCGTGGTCACGGTGAACGAATAAAACGGCGCCAAAACGTCTCTCGTCAGGCCGTGCTCTCTCCAATAATTCGCTTTCACCGAGGCAATAGCCGAGATCGTGGGTCACGGTGAACGAATAAAACGGCGCCAAACGTCTCTCGTCAGGCCGTGCTCTCTCCAATAATTCGCTTTCACCGAGGCAATAGCCGAGATCGTGGTCACGGTGAACGAATAAAACGGCGCCAAACGTCTCTCGTCAGGCCGTGCTCTCTCCAATAATTCGCTTTCACCGAGGCAATAGCCGAGATCGTGGTCACGGTGAACGAATAAAACGGCGCCAAACGTCTCTTGTCAGGCCGTGCTCTCTCCAATAATTCGCTTTCACCGAGGCAATAGCCGAGATCGTGGTCACGGTGAACGAATAAAACCGCGCCGAACGTCTCTCGTCAGGCCGTGCTCTCTCCAATAATTCGCTTTCACCGAGGCAATAGCCGAGATCGTGGTCACGGTGAACGAATAAAACGGCGCCAAACGTCTCTCGTCAGGCCGTGCTCTCTCCAATAATTCGCTTTCACCGAGGCAATAGCCGAGATCGTGGTCACGGTGAACGAATAAAACGGCGCCAAACGTCTCTCGTCAGGCCGTGCTCTCTCCAATAATTCGCTTTCACCGAGGCAATAGCCGAGATCGTGGTCACGGTGAACGAATAAAACGGCGCCAAACGTCTCTCGTCAGGCCGTGCTCTCTCCAATAATTCGCTTTCACCGGGGCAATAGCTGAGATTGTGGTCACGGTGAACGAATAAAACGGCGCCAAACGTCTCTCGTCAGGCCGTGCTCTCTCCAATAATTCACTTTCACCGAGGCAATAGCCGAGATCGTTGTCACGGTGAACGAATAAAACGGCGCCAAACGTCTCTCGTCAGGCCGTGCTCTCTCCAATAATTCGCTTTCACCGAGGCAATAGCCGAGATCGTGGTCACGGTGAACGAATAAAACGGCGCCAAACGTCTCTCGTCAGGCCGTGCTCTCTCCAATAATTCGCTTTCACCGAGGCAATAGCCGAGATCGTGGTCACGGTGAACGAATAAAACGGCGCCAAACGTCTCTCGTCAGGGCGTGCTCTCTCCAATAATTCGCTTTCACCGAGGCAATAGCCGAGATCGGGGTCACGGTGAACGAATAAAACGGCGCCAAACGTCTCTCGTCAGGCCGTGCTCTCTCCAATAATTCGCTTTCACCGAGGCAATAGCCGAGATCGTGGTCACGGTGAACGAATAAAACGGCGCCAAACGTCTCTCGTCAGGCCGTGCTCTCTCCAATAATTCGCTTTCACCGAGGCAATAGCCGAGATCGTGGTCACGGTGAACGAATAAAACCGCGCCGAACGTCTCTCGTCAGGCCGTGCTCTCTCCAATAATTCGCTTTCACCGAGGCAATAGCCGAGATCGTGGTCACGGTGAACGAATAAAACGGTGCCAAACGTCTCTCGTCAGGCCGTGCTCTCTCCAATAATTCGCTTTCACCGAGGCAATAGCCGAGATCGTGGTCACGGTGAACGAATAAAACCGCGCCGAACGTCTCTCGTCAGGCCGTGCTCTCTCCAATAATTCGCTTTCACCGAGGCAATAGCCGAGATTGTGGTCACGGTGAACGAATAAAACGGCGCCAAACGTCTCTCGTCAGGCCGTGCTCTCTCCAATAAATCGTTTTCACCGAGGCAATAGCCGAGATCGTGGTCACGGTGAACGAATAAAACGGCGCCAAACGTCTCTCGTCAGGCCGTGCTCTCTCCAATAATTCGCTTTCACCGAGGCAATAGCCGAGATCGTGGTCACGGTGAACGAATAAAACGGCGCCAAACGTCTCTCGTCAGGCCGTGCTCTCTCCAATAATTCGCTTTCACCGAGGCAATAGCCGAGATCGTGGTCACGGTGAACGAATAAAACGGCGCCAAACGTCTCTCGTCAGGCCGTGCTCTCTCCAATAATTTGCTTTCACCGAGGCAATAGCCGAGATCGTGGTCACGGTGAACGAATAAAACGGCGCCAAACGTCTCTCGTCAGGCCATGCTCTCTCCAATAATTCGCTTTCACCGAGGCAATAGCCGAGATCGTGGTCACGGTGAACGAATAAAACGGCGCCAAACGTCTCTTGTCAGGCCGTGCTCTCTCCAATAATTCGCTTTCACCGAGGCAATAGCCGAGATCGTGGTCACGGTGAACGAATAAAACCGCGCCGAACGTCTCTCGTCAGGCCGTGCTCTCTCCAATAATTCGCTTTCACCGAGGCAATAGCCGAGATCGTGGTCACGGTGAACGAATAAAACGGCGCCAAACGTCTCTCGTCAGGCCGTGCTCTCTCCAATAATTCGCTTTCACCGAGGCAATAGCCGAGATCGTGGTCACGGTGAACGAATAAAACGGCGCCAAACGTCTCTCGTCAGGCCGTGCTCTCTCCAATAATTCGCTTTCACCGAGGCAATAGCCGAGATTGTGGTCACGGTGAACGAATAAAACGGCGCCAAACGTCTCTCGTCAGGCCGTGCTCTCTCCAATAATTCGCTTTCACCGGGGCAATAGCTGAGATTGTGGTCACGGTGAACGAATAAAACGGCGCCAAACGTCTCTCGTCAGGCCGTGCTCTCTCCAATAATTCGCTTTCACCGAGGCAATAGCCGAGATCGTGGTCACGGTGAACGAATAAAACGGCGCCAAACGTCTCTCGTCAGGCCGTGCTCTCTCCAATAATTCGCTTTCACCGAGGCAATAGCCGAGATCGTGGTCACGGTGAACGAATAAAACGGCGCCAAACGTCTCTCGTCAGGCCGTGCTCTCTCCAATAATTCGCTTTCACCGAGGCAATAGCCGAGATCGTGGTCACGGTGAACGAATAAAACGGCGCCAAACGTCTCTCGTCAGGGCGTGCTCTCTCCAATAATTCGCTTTCACCGAGGCAATAGCCGAGATCGTGGTCACGGTGAACGAATAAAACGGCGCCAAACGTCTCTCGTCAGGCCGTGCTCTCTCCAATAATTCGCTTTCACCGAGGCAATAGCCGAGATCGTGGTCACGGTGAACGAATAAAACGGCGCCAAACGTCTCTCGTCAGACCGTGCTCTCTCCAATAATTCGCTTTCACCGAGGCAATAGCCGAGATCGTGGTCACGGTGAACGAATAAAACGGCGCCAAACGTCTCTCGTCAGGCCGTGCTCTCTCCAATAATTCGCTTTCACCGAGGCAATAGCCGAGATCGTGGTCACGGTGAACGAATAAAACGGCGCCAAACGTCTCTCGTCAGGCCGTGCTCTCTCCAATAATTCGCTTTCACCGAGGCAATAGCCGAGATCGTGGTCACGGTGAACGAATAAAACCGCGCCGAACGTCTCTCGTCAGGCCGTGCTCTCTCCAATAATTCGCTTTCACCGAGGCAATAGCCGAGATCGTGGTCACGGTGAACGAATAAAACGGTGCCAAACGTCTCTCGTCAGGCCGTGCTCTCTCCAATAATTCGCTTTCACCGAGGCAATAGCCGAGATCGTGGTCACGGGTGAACGAATAAAACCGCGCCGAACGTCTCTCGTCAGGCCGTGCTCTCTCCAATAATTCGCGTTCACTGAGGCAATAGCCGAGATTGTGGTCACGGTGAACGAATAAAACGGCGCCAAACGTCTCTCGTCAGGCCGTGCTCTCTCCAATAAATCGTTTTCACCGAGGCAGTAGCCGAGAATCGTGGTCACGGTGAACGAATAAAACGGCGCCAAACGTCTCTCGTCAGGCCGTGCTCTCTCCAAATAATTCGCTTTCACCGAGGCAATAGCCGAGATCGTGGTCACGGTGAACGAATAAAACGGCGCCAAACGTCTCTCGTCAGGCCGTGCTCTCTCCAATAATTCGCTTTCACCGAGGCAATAGCCGAGATCGTGGTCACGGTGAACGAATAAAACGGCGCCAAACGTCTCTCGTCAGGCCGTGCTCTCTCCAATAATTCGCTTTCACCGAGGCAATAGCCGAGATCGTGGTCACGGTGAACGAATAAAACGGCGCCAAACGTCTCTCGTCAGGCCGTGCTCTCTCCAATAATTCGCTTTCACCGAGGCAATAGCCGAGATCGTGGTCACGGTGAACGAATAAAACGGCGCCAAACGTCTCTCGTCAGGCCGTGCTCTCTCCAATAATTCGCTTTCACCGAGGCAATAGCCGAGATCGTGGTCACGGTGAACGAATAAAACGGCGCCCAAACGTCTCTCGTCAGGCCGTGCTCTCTCCAATAATTCGCTTTCACCGAGGCAATAGCCGAGATCGTGGTCACGGTGAACGAATAAAACGGCGCCAAACGTCTCTCGTCAGGCCGTGCTCTCTCCAATACTTCGCTTTCACCGAGGCAATAGCCGAGATCGTGGTCACGGTGAACGAATAAAACGGCGCCAAACGTCTCTCGTCAGGCCGTGCTCTCTCCAATATTTCGCTTTCACCGAGGCAATAGCCGAGATCGTGGTCACGGTGAACCAATAAAACGGCGCCAAACGTCTCTCGTCAGGCCGTGCTCTCTCCAATAATTCGCTTTCACCGAGGCAATAGCCGAGATCGTGGTCACGGTGAACGAATAAAACGGCGCCAAACGTCTCTCGTCAGGCCCGTGCTCTCTCCAATAATTCGCTTTCACCGAGGCAATAGCCGAGATCGTGGTCACGGTGAACGAATAAAACGGCGCCAAACGTCTCTCGTCAGGCCGTGCTCTCTCCAATAATTCGCTTTCACCGAGGCAATAGCCGAGATCGTGGTCACGGTGAACGAATAAAACGGCGCCAAACGTCTCTCGTCAGGCCGTGCTCTCTCCAATAATTCGCTTTCACCGAGGCAATAGCCGAGATCGTGGTCACGGTGAACGAATAAAACGGCGCCAAACGTCTCTCGTCAGGCCGTGCTCTCTCCAATAATTCGCTTTCACCGAGGCAATAGCCGAGATCGTGGTCACGGTGAACGAATAAAACGGCGCCAAACGTCTCTCGTCAGGCCCTGCTCTCTCCAATAATTCGCTTTCAACCGAGGCAATAGCCGAGATCGTGGTCACGGTGAACGAATTAAAACGGCGCCAAACGTCTCTCGTCAGGCCGTGCTCTCTCCAATACTTCGCTTTCACCGAGGCAATAGCCGAGATCGTGGTCACGGTGAACGAATAAAACGGCGCCAAACGTCTCTCGTCAGGCCGTGCTCTCTCCAATAATTCGCTTTCACCGAGGCAATAGCCGAGATCGTGGTCACGGTGAACGAATAAAACGGCGCCAAACGTCTCTCGTCAGGCCGTGCTCTCTCCAATAATTCGCTTTCACCGAGGAAATAGCCGAGATCGTGGTCACGGTGAACGAATAAAACGGCGCCAAACGTCTCTCGTCAGGCCGTGCTCTCTCCAATAATTCGCTTTCACCGAGGCAATAGCCGAGATCGTGGTCACGGTGAACGAATAAAACGGCGCCAAACGTCTCTCGTCAGGCCGTGCTCTCTCCAATAATTCGCTTTCACCGAGGCAATAGCCGAGATTGTGGTCACGGTGAACGAATAAAACGGCGCCAAACGTCTCTCGTCAGGCCGTGCTCTCTCCAATAAATCGCTTTCACCGAGGCAATAGCCGAGATCGTGGTCACGGTGAACGAATAAAACGGCGCCAAACGTCTCTCGTCAGGCCGTGCTCTCTCCAATAATTCGCTTTCACCGAGGCAATAGCCGAGATCGTGGTCACGGTGAACGAATAAAACGGCGCCAAACGTCTCTCGTCAGGCCGTGCTCTCTCCAATAATTCGCTTTCACCGAGGCAATAGCCGAGATCGTGGTCACGGTGAACGAATAAAACGGCGCCGAAACGTCTCTCGTCAGGCCGTGCTCTCTCCAATAATTCGCTTTCACCGAGGCAATAGCCGAGATCGTGGTCACGGTGAACGAATAAAACCGCGCCGAACGTCTCTCGTCAGGCGGTGCTCTCTCCAATAATTCGCTTTTACCGAGGCAATAGCCGAGATCGTGGTCACGGTGAACGAATAAAACCGCGCCGAACGTCTCTCGTCAGGCCGTGCTCTCTCCAATAATTCGCTTTCACAGAGGCAATAGCCGAGATCGTGGTCATGGTGAACGAATAAAACGGCGCCGAACGTCTCTCGTCAGGCCGTGCTCTCTCCAATAATTCGCTTTCACCGAGGCAATAGCCGAGATCGTGGTCACGGTGAACGAATAAAACCGCGCCGAACGTCTCTCGTCAGGCCGTGCTCTCTCCAATAATTCGCTTTCACCGAGGCAATAGCCGAGATCGTGGTCACGGTGAACGAATAAAACCGCGCCGAACGTCTCTCGTCAGGCCGTGCTCTCTCCAATAATTTGCTTTCACCGAGGCAATAGCCGAGATCGTGGTCACGGTGAACGAATAAAACGGCGCCGAACGTCTCTCGTCAGGCCGTGCTCTCTCCAATAATTCGCTTTCACCGAGGCAATAGCCGAGATCGTGGTCACGGTGAACGAAATAAAACGGCGCCGAACGTCTCTCGTCAGGCCGTGCTCTCTCCAATAATTCGCTTTCACCGAGGCAATAGCCGAGATCGTGGTCACGGTGAACGAATAAAACGGCGCCAAACGTCTCTCGTCAGGCCGTGCTCTCTCCAATAATTCGCTTTCACCGAGGCAATAGCCGAGATCGTGGTCACGGTGAACGAATAAAACCGCGCCGAACGTCTCTCGTCAGGCCGTGCTCTCTCCAATAATTCGCTTTCACCGAGGCAATAGCCGAGATCGTGGTCACGGTGAACGAATAAAACGGCGCCAAACGTCTCTCGTCAGGCCGTGCTCTCTCCAATAATTGCTTTCACCGAGGCAATAGCCGAGATCGTGGTCACGGTGAACGAATAAAACGGCGCCAAACGTCTCTCGTCAGGCCGTGCTCTCTCCAATAATTCGCTTTCACCGAGGCAATAGCCGAGATCGTGGTCACGGTGAACGAATAAAACGGCGCCAAACGTCTCTCGTCAGGCCGTGCTCTCTCCAATAATTCGCTTTCACCGAGGCAATAGCCGAGATCGTGGTCACGGTGAACGAATAAAACGCCGCCAAACGTCTCTCGTCAGGCCGTTCTCGCTCCAATAATTCGCTTTCACCGAGGCAATAGCCGAGATCGTGGTCACGGTGAACGAATAAAACGGCGCCAAACGTCTCTCGTCAGGCCGTGCTCGCTCCAATAATTCGCTTTCACCCAGGCAATAGCCGAGATCGTGGTCACGGTGAACGAATAAAACGGCGCCAAACGTCTCTCGTCAGGCCGTGCACTCTCCAATAATTCGCTTTCACCGAGGCAATAGCCGAGATCGTGGTCACGGTGAACGAATAAAATGGCGCCGAACGTCTCTCGTCAGGCCGTGCTCTCTCCAATAATTCGCTTTCACCGAGGCAATAGCCGAGATCGTGGTCACGGTGAACGAATAAAACGGCGCCGAACGTCTCTCGTCAGGCCGTGCTCTCTCCAATAATTCGCTTTCACCAAGGCAATAGCCGAGATCGTGGTCACGGTGAACGAATAAAACGGCGCCGAACGTCTCTCGTCAGGCCGTGCTCTCTCCAATAATTCGCTTTCACCGAGGCAATAGCCGAGATCGTGGTCACGGTGAACGAATAAAACCGCGCCGAACGTCTCTCGTCAGGCCGTGCTCTCTCCAATAATTCGCTTTCACCGAGGCAATAGCCGAGATCGTGGTCACGGTGAACGAATAAAACGGCGCCGAACGTCTCTCGTCAGGCCGTGCTCGCTCCAATAATTCGCTTTCACCGAGGCAATAGCCGAGATCGTGGTAACGGTGAACGAATAAAACGGCGCCAAACGTCTCTCGTCAGGCCGTGCTCTCTCCAATAATTCGCTTTCACCGAGGCAATAGCCGAGATCGTGGTCACGGTGAACGAATAAAACCGCGCCGAACGTCTCTCGTCAGGCCGTGCTCTCTCCAATAATTCGCTTTCACCGAGGCAATAGCCGAGATCGTGGTCACGGTGAACGAATAAAACGGCGCCAAACGTCTCTCGTCAGGCCGTGCTCTCTCCAATAATTCGCTTTCACCGAGGAAATAGCCGAGATCGTGGTCACGGTGAACGAATAAAACGGCGCCAAACGTCTCTCGTCAGGCCGTGCTCTCTCCAATAATTCGCTTTCACCGAGGCAATAGCCGAGATCGTGGTCACGGTGAACGAATAAAACGGCGCCAAACGTCTCTCGTCAGGCCGTGCTCTCTCCAATAATTCGCTTTCACCGAGGAAATAGCCGAGATCGTGGTCACGGTGAACGAATAAAACGGCGCCAAACGTCTCTCGTCAGGCCGTGCTCTCTCCAATAATTCGCTTTCACCGAGGCAATAGCCGAGATCGTGGTCACGGTGAACGAATAAAACGGCGCCAAACGTCTCTCGTCAGGCCGTGTTCGCTCCAATAATTCGCTTTCACCGAGGCAATAGCCGAGATCGTGGTCACGGTGAACGAATAAAACGGCGCCAAACGTCTCTCGTCAGGCCGTGCTCGCTCCAATAATTCGCTTTCACCGAGGCAATAGCCGAGATCGTGGTCACGGTGAACAAATAAAACGGCGCCAAACGTCTCTCGTCAGGCCGTGCTCTCTCCAATAATTCGCTTTCACCGAGGCAATAGCCGAGATCGTGGTCACGGTGAACGAATAAAACGGCGCCGAACGTCTCTCGTCAGGCCGTGCTCTCTCCAATAATTCGCTTTCACCGAGGCAATAGCCGAGATCGTGGTCACGGTGAACGAATAAAACGGCGCCGAACGTCTCTCGTCAGGCCGTGCTCTCTCCAATAATTCGCTTTCACCGAGGCAATAGCCGAGATCGTGGTCACGGTGAACGAATAAAACGGCGCCGAACGTCTCTCGTCAGGCCGTGCTCTCTCCAATAATTCGCTTTCACCGAGGCAATAGCCGAGATCGTGGTCACGGTGAACGAATAAAACCGCGACGAACGTCTCTCGTCAGGGCCGTGCTCTCTCCAATAATTCGCTTTCACCGAGGCAATAGCCGAGATCGTGGTCACGGTGAACGAATAAAACGGCGCCGAACGTCTCTCGTCAGGCCGTGCTCGCTCCAATAATTCGCTTTCACCGAGGCAATAGCCGAGATCGTGGTCACGGTGAACAAATAAAACGGCGCCAAACGTCTCTCGTCAGGCCGTGCTCTCTCCAATAATTCGCTTTCACCGAGGCAATAGCCGAGATCGTGGTCACGGTGAACGAATAAAACGGCGCCAAACGTCTCTCGTCAGGCCGTGCTCTCTCCAATAATTCGCTTTCACCGAGGCAATAGCCGAGATCGTGGTCACGGTGAACGAATAAAACGGCGCCGAACGTCTCTCGTCAGACCGTGCTCTCTCCAATAATTCGCTTTCACCGAGGCAATAGCCGAGATCGTGGTCACGGTGAACGAATAAAACGGCGCCAAACGTCTCTCGTCAGGCCGTGCTCTCTCCAATAATTCGCTTTCACCGAGGCAATAGCCGAGATCGTGGTCACGGTGAACGAATAAAACGGCGCCAAACGTCTCTCGTCAGGCCGTGCTCTCTCCAATAATTCGCTTTCACCGAGGCAATAGCCGAGATCGTGGTCACGGTGAACGAATAAAACGGCGCCAAACGTCTCTCGTCAGGCCGTTCTCGCTCCAATAATTCGCTTTCACCGAGGCAATAGCCGAGATCGTGGTCACGGTGAACGAATAAAACGGCGCCAAACGTCTCTCGTCAGGCCGTGCTCGCTCCAATAATTCGCTTTCACCCAGGCAATAGCCGAGATCGTGGTCACGGTGAACGAATAAAACGGCGCCAAACGTCTCTCGTCAGGCCGTGCTCTCTCCAATAATTCGCTTTCACCGAGGCAATAGCCGAGATCGTGGTCACGGTGAACGAATAAAACGGCGCCGAACGTCTCTCGTCAGGCCGTGCTCTCTCCAATAATTCGCTTTCACCGAGGCAATAGCCGAGATCGTGGTCACGGTGAACGAATAAAACGGCGCCGAACGTCTCTCGTCAGGCCGTGCTCTCTCCAATAATTCGCTTTCACCGAGGCAATAGCCGAGATCGTGGTCACGGTGAACGAATAAAACGGCGCCGAACGTCTCTCGTCAGGCCGTGCTCTCTCCAATAATTCGCTTTCACCGAGGCAATAGCCGAGATTGTGGTCACGGTGAACGAATAAAACGGCGCCGAACGTCTCTCGTCAGGCCGTGCTCTCTCCAATAATTCGCTTTCACCGAGGCAATAGCCGAGATCGTGGTCACGGTGAACGAATAAAACCGCGCCGAACGTCTCTCGTCAGGCCGTGCTCTCTCCAATAATTCGCTTTCACCGAGGCAATAGCCGAGATCGTGGTCACGGTGAACGAATAAAACGGCGCCGAACGTCTCTCGTCAGGCCGTGCTCACTCCAATCATTCGCTTTCACCGAGGCAATAGCCGAGATCGTGGTCACGGTGAACGAATAAAACCGCGCCGAACGTCTCTCGTCAGGCCGTGCTCTCTCCAATAATTCGCTTTCACCGAGGCAATAGCCGAGATCGTGGTCACGGTGAACGAATAAAACGGCGCCGAACGTCTCTCGTCAGGCCGTGCTCGCTCCAATCATTCGCTTTCACCGAGGCAATAGCCGAGATCGTGGTCACGGTGAACGAATAAAACGGCGCCGAACGTCTCTCGTCAGGCCGTGCTCTCTCCAATAATTCGCTTTCACCGAGGCAATAGCCGAGATCGTGGTCACGGTGAACGAATAAAACCGCGCCGAACGTCTCTCGTCAGGCCGTGCTCTCTCCAATAATTCGCTTTCACCGAGGCAATAGCCGAGATCGTGGTCACGGTGAACGAATAAAACGGCGCCAAACGTCTCTCGTCAGGCCGTGCTCTCTCCAATAATTCGCTTTCACCGAGGCAATAGCCGAGATCGTGGTCACGGTGAACGAATAAAACGGCGCCAAACGTCTCTCGTCAGGCCGTGCTCTCTCCAATAATTCGCTTTCACCGAGGCAATAGCCGAGATCGTGGTCACGGTGAACGAATAAAACGGCGCCAAACGTCTCTCGTCAGGCCGTGCTCTCTCCAATAATTCGCTTTCACCGAGGCAATAGCCGAGATCGTGGTCACGGTGAACGAATAAAACCGCGCCGAACGTCTCTCGTCAGGCCGTGCTCTCTCCAATAATTCGCTTTCACCGATTCAATGGCCGAGATCGTGGTCACGGTGAACGAATAAAACCGCGCCGAACGTCTCTCGTCAGGCCGTGCTCTCTCCAATAATTCGCTTTCACCGAGGCAATAGCCGAGATCGTGGTCACGGTGAACGAATAAAACGGCGCCGAACGTCTCTCGTCAGGCCGTGCTCTCTCCAATAATTCGCTTTCACCGAGGCAATAGCCGAGATCGTGGTCACGGTGAACGAATAAAACGGCGCCAAACGTCTCTCGTCAGGCCGTGCTCTCTCCAATAATTCGCTTTCACCGAGGCAATAGCCGAGATCGTGGTCACGGTGAACGAATAAAACCGCGCCGAACGTCTCTCGTCAGGCCGTGCTCTCTCCAATAATTCGCTTTCACCGAGGCAATAGCCGAGATCGTGGTCACGGTGAACGAATAAAACGGCGCCAAACGTCTCTCGTCAGGCCGTGCTCTCTCCGATAATTCGCTTTCACCGAGGCAATAGCCGAGATCGTGGTCACGGTGAACGAATAAAACGGCGCCAAACGGCTCTCGTCAGGCCGTGCTCTCTCCAATAATTCGCTTTCACCGAGGCAATAGCCGAGATCGTGGTCACGGTGAACGAATAAAACGGCGCCAAACGTCTCTCGTCAGGCCGTGCTCTCTCCAATAATTCGCTTTCACCGAGGCAATAGCCGAGATCGTGGTCACGGTGAACGAATAAAAACGGCGCCAAACGTCTCTCGTCAGGCCGCGTTCGCTCCAATATTCGCTTTCACCGAGGCAATAGCCGAGATCGTGGTCACGGTGAACGAATAAAACGGCGCCAAACGTCTCTCGTCAGGCCGTGCTCGCTCCAATAATTCGCTTTCACCGAGGCAATAGCCGAGATCGTGGTCACGGTGAACGAATAAAACGGCGCCAAACGTCTCTCGTCAGGCCGTGCTCTCTCCAATAATTCGCTTTCACCGAGGCAATAGCCGAGATCGTGGTCACGGTGAACGAATAAAACGGCGCCGAACGTCTCTCGTCAGGCCGTGCTCTCTCCAATAATTCGCTTTCACCGAGGCAATAGCCGAGATCGTGGTCACGGTGAACGAATAAAACGGCGCCGAACGTCTCTCGTCAGGCTGTGCTCTCTCCAATAATTCGCTTTCACCGAGGCAATAGCCGAGATCGTGGTCACGGTGAACGAATAAAACGGCGCCGAACGTCTCTCGTCAGGCCGTGCTCGCTCCAATAATTCGCTTTCACCGAGGCAATTGCCGAGATCGTGGTCACGGTGAACGAATAAAACGGCGCCAAACGTCTCTCGTCAGGCCGTGCTCTCTCCAATAATTCGCTTTCACCGAGGCAATAGCCGAGATCGTGGTCACGGTGAACGAATAAAACCGCGCCGAACGTCTCTCGTCAGGCCGTGCTCTCTCCAATAATTCGCTTTCACCGAGGCAATAGCCGAGATCGTGGTCACGGTGAACGAATAAAACGGCGCCGAACGTCTCTCGTCAGGCCGTGCTCGCTCCAATAATTCGCTTTCACCGAGGCAATAGCCGAGATCGTGGTCACGGTGAACGAATAAAACGGCGCCAAATGTCTCTCGTCAGGCCGTGCTCTCTCCAATAATTCGCTTTCACCGAGGCAATAGCCGAGATCGTGGTCACGGTGAACGAATAAAACCGCGCCAAACGTCTCTCGTCAGGCCGTGCTCTCTCCAATAATTCGCTTTCACCGAGGCAATAGCCGAGATCGTGGTCACGGTGAACGAATAAAACGGCGCCAAACGTCTCTCGTCAGGCCGTGCTCTCTCCAATAATTCGCTTTCATCGAGGCAATAGACGAGATCGTGGTCACGGTGAACGAATAAAACCGCGCCGAACGTCTCTCGTCAGGCCGTGCTCGCTCCAATAATTCGCTTTCACCGAGGCAATAGCCGAGATCGTGGTCACGGTGAACGAATAAAACCGCGCCGAACGTCTCTCGTCAGGCCGTGCTCTCTCCAATAATTCGCTTTCACCGAGGCAATAGCCGAGATCGTGGTCAGGGTGAACGAATAAAACGGCGCCAAACGTCTCTCGTCAGGCCGTGCTCTCTCCAATAATTCGCTTTCACCGAGGCAATAGCCGAGATCGTGGTCACGGTGAACGAATAAAACGGCGCCGAACGTCTCTCGTCAGGCCGTGCTCTCTCCAATAATTCGCTTTCACCGAGGCAATAGCCGAGATCGTGGTCACGGTGAACGAATAAAACGGCGCCAAACGTCTCTCGTCAGGCCGTGCTCTCTCCAATAATTCGCTTTCATCGAGGCAATAGCCGAGATCGTGGTCACGGTGAACGAATAAAACCGCGCCGAACGTCTCTCGTCAGGCCGTGCTCGCTCCAATAATTCGCTTTCACCGAGGCAATAGCCGATATCGTGGTCACGGTGAACGAATAAAACCGCGCCGAACGTCTCTCGTCAGGCCGTGCTCTCTCCAATAATTCGCTTTCACCGAGGCAATAGCCGAGATCGTGGTCAGGGTGAACGAATAAAACGGCGCCAAACGTCTCTCGTCAGGCCGTGCTCTCTCCAATAATTCGCTTTCACCGAGGCAATAGCCGAGATCGTGGTCACGGTGAACGAATAAACGGCGCCGAACGTCTCTCGTCAGGCCGTGCTCTCTCCAATAATTCGCTTTCACCGAGGCAATAGCCGAGATCGTGGTCACGGTGAACGAATAAAACCGCGCCGAACGTCTCTCGTCAGGCCGTGCTCTCTCCAATAATTCGCTTTCACCGAGGCAATAGCCGAGATCGTGGTCACGGTGAACGAATAAAACGGTGCCGAACGTCTCTCGTCAGGTCGTGCTCTCTCCAATAATTCGCTTTCACCGAGGCAATAGCCGAGATCGTGGTCACGGTGAACGAATAAAACGGCGCCAAACGTCTCTCGTCAGGTCGTGCTCTCTCCAATAATTCGCTTTCACCGAGGCAATAGCCGAGATCGTGGTCACGGTGAACGAATAAACCGCGCCGAACGTCTCTCGTCAGGCCGTGCTCTCTCCAATAATTCGCTTTCACCGAGGCAATAGCCGAGATCGTGGTCACGGTGAACGAATAAAACGGCGCCGAACGTCTCTCGTCAGGCCGTGCTCGCTCCAATAATTCGCTTTCCACCGAGGCATTAGCCGAGATCGTGGTCACGGTGAACGAATAAAACCGCGCCGAACGTCTCTCGTCAGGCCGTGCTCTCTCCAATAATTCGCTTTCACCGAGGCAATAGCCGAGATAGTGGTCACGGTGAACGAATAAAACGGCGCCGAACGTCTCTCGTCAGGCCGTGCTCGCTCCAATAATTCGCTTTCACCGAGGCAATAGCCGAGATCGTGGTCACGGTGAACGAATAAAACGGCGCCAAACGTCTCTCGTCAGGCCGTGCTCTCTCCAATAATTCGCTTTCACCGAGGCAATAGCCGAGATCGTGGTCACGGTGAACGAATAAAACGGCGCCAAACGTCTCTCGTCAGGCCGTTCTCTCTCCAATAATTCGCTTTCACCGAGGCAATAGCCGAGATCGTGGTCACGGTGAACGAATAAAATGGCGCCGAACGTCTCTCGTCAGGCCGTGCTCGCTCCAATAATTCGCTTTCACCGAGGCAATAGCCGAGATTTGGTCACGGTGAACGAATAAAACGGCGCCAAACGTCTCTCGTCAGGCCGTGCTCTCTCCAATAATTCGCTTTCACCGAGGCAATAGCCGAGATCGTGGTCACGGTGAACGAATAAAACGGCGCCGAACGTCTCTCGTCAGGCCGTGCTCGCTCCAATAATTCGCTTTCACCGAGGCAATAGCCGAGATCGTGGTCACGGTGAACGAATAAAACCGCGCCGAACGTCTCTCGTCAGGCCGTGCTCTCTCCAATAATTCGCTTTCACCGAGGCAATAGCCGAGATCGTGGTCACGGTGAACGAATAAAACGGCGCTAAACGTCTCTCGTCAGGCCGTGCTCTCTCAAAAAATTCGCTTTCACCGAGGCAATAGCCGAGATCGTGGTCACGGTGAACGAATAAAACGGCGACGAACGTCTCTCGTCAGGCCGTGCTCTCTCCAATAATTCGCTTTCACCGAGGCAATAGCCGAGATCGTGGTCACGGTGAACGAATAAAACCGCGCCGAACGTCTCTCGTCAGGCCGTGCTCTCTCCAATAATTCGCTTTCACCGAGGCAATAGCCGAGATCGTGGTCACGGTGAACCAATAAAACGGCGCCGAACGTCTCTCGTCAGGCCGTGCTCTCTCCAATAATTTGCTTTCACCGAGGCAATAGCCGAGATCGTGGTCACGGTGAACGAATAAAACGGCGCCAAACGTCTCTCGTCAGGCCGTGCTCTCTCCAATAATTCGCTTTCACCGAGGCAATAGCCGAGATCGTGGTCACGGTGAACGAATAAAACGGCGCCGAACGTCTCTCGTCAGGCCGTGCTCTCTCCAATATTTCGCTTTCACCGAGGCAATAGCCGAGATCGTGGTCACGGTGAACGAATAAAACCGCGCCGAACGTCTCTCGTCAGGCCGTGCTCTCTCCAATAATTCGCTTTCACCGAGGCAATAGCCGAGATCGTGGTCACGGTGAACGAATAAAACGGCGCCGAACGTCTCTCGTCAGGCCGTGCTCTCTCCAATAATTTGCTTTCACCGAGGCAATAGCCGAGATCGTAATCACGGTGAACGAATAAAACGGCGCCAAACGTCTCTCGTCAGGCCGTGCTCTCTCCAATAATTCGCTTTCACCGAGGCAATAGCCGAGATCGTGGTCACGGTGAACGAATAAAACGGCGCCAAACGTCTCTCGTCAGGCCGTGCTCTCTCCAATAATTCGCTTTCACCGAGGCAATAGCCGATATCGTGGTCACGGTGAACGAATAAAACGGCGCCGAACGTCTCTCGTCAGGCCGTGCTCGCTCCAATAATTCGCTTTCACCGAGGCAATAGCCGAGATCGTGGTCACGGTGAACGAATAAAACGGCGCCAAACGTCTCTCGTCAGGCCGTGCTCTCTCCAATAATTCGCTTTCACCGAGGCAATAGCCGAGATCGTGGTCACGGTGAACGAATAAAACGGCGCCAAACGTCTCTCGTCAGGCCGTGCTCTCTCCAATAATTCGCTTTCACCGAGGCAATAGCCGAGAACGTGGTCACGGTGAACGAATAAAACGGCGCCGAACGTCTCTCGTCAGGCCGTGCTCGCTCCAATAATTCGCTTTCACCGAGGCAATAGCCGAGATCGTGGTCACGGTGAACGAATAAAACGGCGCCAAACGTCTCTCGTCAGGCCGTGCTCTCTCCAATAATTCGCTTTCACCGAGGCAATAGCCGAGATCGTGGTCACGGTGAACGAATAAAACGGCGCCAAACGTCTCTCGGCAGGCCGTGCTCTCTCCAATAATTCGCTTTCACCGAGGCAATAGCCGAGATCGTGGTCACGGTGAACGAATAAAACGGCACCGAACGTCTCTCGTCAGGCCGTGCTCGCTCCAATAATTCGCTTTCACCGAGGCAATAGCCGAGATCGTGGTCACGGTGAACGAATAAAACGGCGCCGAACGTCTCTCGTCAGGCCGTGCTCTCTCCAATAATTCGCTTTCACCGAGGCAATAGCCGAGATCGTGGTCACGGTGAACGAATAAAACGGCGCCAAACGTCTCTCGTCAGGCCGTGCTCTCTCCAATAATTCGCTTTCACCGAGGCAATAGCCGAGATCGTGGTCACGGTGAACGAATAAAACAGCGCCGAACGTCTCTCGTCAGGCCGTGCTCGCTTCAATAATTCGCTTTCACCGAGGCAATAGCCGAGATCGTGGTCACGGTGAACGAATAAAACGGCGCCGAACGCCTCTCGTCAGGCCGTGCTCTCTCCAATAATTCGCTTTCACCGAGGCAATAGCCGAGATCGTGGTCACGGTGAACGAATAAAACGGCGCCGAACGTCTCTCGTCAGGCCGTGCTCTCTCCAATAATTCGCTTTCACCGAGGCAATAGCCGAGATCGTGGTCACGGTGAACGAATAAAACGGCGCCAAACGTCTCTCGTCAGGCCGTGCTCTCTCCAATAATTCGCTTTCACCGAGGCAATAGCCGAGATCGTGGTCACGGTGAACGAATAAAACCGCGCCGAGCGTCTCTCGTCAGGCCGTGCTCTCTCGAATAATTCGCTTTCACCGAGGCAATAGCCGAGATCGTGGTCACGGTGAACGAATAAAACGGCGCCAAACGTCTCTCGTCAGGCCGTGCTCTCTCCAATAATTCGCTTTCACCGAGGCAATAGCCGAGATCGTGGTCACGGTGAACGAATAAAACGGCGCCGAACGTCTCTCGTCAGGCCGTGCTCGCTCCAATAATTCGCTTTCACCGAGGCAATAGCCGAGATCGTGGTCACGGTGAACGAATAAAATGGCGCCAAACGTCTCTCGTCAGGCCGTGCTCTCTCCAATAATTCGCTTTCACCGAGGCAATAGCCGAGATCGTGGTCACGGTGAACGAATAAAACGGCGCCAAACGTCTCTCGTCAGGCCGTGCTCTCTCCAATAATTCGCTTTCACCGAGGCAATAGCCGAGATCGTGGTCACGGTGAACGAATAAAACGGCGCCGAACGTCTCTCGTCAGGCCGTGCTCTCTCCAATAATTCGCTTTCACCGAGGCAATAGCCGAGATCGTGGTCACGGTGAACGAATAAAACGGCGCCAAACGTCTCTCGTCACGCCGTGCTCTCTCCAATAATTCGCTTTCACCGAGGGAATAGCCGAGATAGTGGTCACGGTGAACGAATAAAACGGCGCCAAACGTCTCTCGTCAGGCCGTGCTCTCTCCAATAATTCGCTTTCACCGAGGCAATAGCCGAGATCGTGGACACGGTGAACGAATAAAACGGCGCCAAACGTCTCTCGTCAGGCCGTGCTCTCTCCAATAATTCGCTTTCACCGAGGCAATAGCCGAGATCGTGGTCACGGTGAACGAATAAAACGGCGCCAAACGTCTCTCGTCAGGCCGTGCTCTCTCCAATAATTCGCTTTCACCGAGGCAATAGCCGAGATCGTGGTCACGGTGAACGAATAAAACGGCGCCAAACGTCTCTCGTCAGGCCGTGCTCTCTCCAATAATTCGCTTTCACCGAGGCAATAGCCGAGATCGTGGTCACGGTGAACGAATAAAACGGCGCCGAACGTCTCTCGTCAGGCCGTGCTCTCTCCAATAATTCGCTTTCACCGAGGCAATAGCCGAGATCGTGGTCACGGTGAACGAATAAAACGGCGCCAAACGTCTCTCGTCAGGCCGTGCTCTCTCCAATAATTCGCTTTCACCGAGGCAATAGCCGAGATCGTGGTCACGGTGAACGAATAAAACCGCGCCGAACGTCTCTCGTCAGGCCGTGCTCTCTCCAATAATTCGCTTTCACCGAGGCAATAGCCGAGATCGTGGTCACGGTGAACGAATAAAACGGCGCCGAACGTCTCTCGTCAGGCCGTGCTCTCTCCAATAATTCGCTTTCACCGAGGCAATAGCCGAGATCGTGGTCACGGTGAACGAATAAAACCGCGCCGAACGTCTCTCGTCAGGCCGTGCTCTCTCCAATAATTCGCTTTCACCGAGGCAATAGCCGAGATCGTGGTCACGGTGAACGAATAAAACGGCGCCGAACGTCTCTCGTCAGGCCGTGCTCGCTCCAATAACTCGCTTTCACCGAGGCAATAGCCGAGATCGTGGTCACGGTGAACGAATAAAACGGCGCCGAACGTCTCTCGTCAGGCCGTGCTCTCTCCAATAATTCGCTTTCACCGAGGCAATAGCCGAGATCGTGGACACGGTGAACGAATAAAACGGCGCCAAACGTCTCTCGTCAGGCCGTGCTCTCTCCAATAATTCGCTTTCACCGAGGCAATAGCCGAGATCGTGGTCACGGTGAACGAATAAAACCGCGCCGAACGTCTCTCGTCAGGCCGTGCTCTCTCCAATAATTCGCTTTCACCGAGGCAATAGCCGAGATCGTGGTCACGGTGAACGAATAAAACGGCGCCGAACGTCTCTCGTCAGGCCGTGCTCGCTCCAATAACTCGCTTTCACCGAGGCAATAGCCGAGATCGTGGTCACGGTGAACGAATAAAACGGCGCCGAACGTCTCTCGTCAGGCCGTGCTCTCTCCAATAATTCGCTTTCACCGAGGCAATAGCCGAGATCGTGGACACGGTGAACGAATAAAACGGCGCCAAACGTCTCTCGTCAGGCCGTGCTCTCTCCAATAATTCGCTTTCACCGAGGCAATAGCCGAGATCGTGGTCACGGTGAACGAATAAAACGGCGCCAAACGTCTCTCGTCAGGCCGTGCTCTCTCCAATAATTCGCTTTCACCGAGGCAATAGCCGAGATCGTGGTCACGGTGAACGAATAAAACGGCGCCAAACGTCTCTCGTCAGGCCGTGCTCTCTCCAATAATTCGCTTTCACCGAGGCAATAGCCGAGATCGTGGTCACGGTGAACGAATAAAACGGCGCCGAACGTCTCTCGTCAGGCCGTGCTCTCTCCAATAATTCGCTTTCACCGAGGCAATAGCCGAGATCGTGGTCACGGTGAACGAATAAAACGGCGCCAAACGTCTCTCGTCAGGCCGTGCTCTCTCCAATAATTCGCTTTCACCGAGGCAATAGCCGAGATCGTGGTCACGGTGAACGAATAAAACCGCGCCGAACGTCTCTCGTCAGGCCGTGCTCTCTCCAATAATTCGCTTTCACCGAGGCAATAGCCGAGATCGTGGTCACGGTGAACGAATAAAACGGCGCCGAACGTCTCTCGTCAGGCCGTGCTCTCTCCAATAATTCGCTTTCACCGAGGCAATAGCCGAGATCGTGGTCACGGTGAACGAATAAAACCGCGCCGAACGTCTCTCGTCAGGCCGTGCTCTCTCCAATAATTCGCTTTCACCGAGGCAATAGCCGAGATCGTGGTCACGGTGAACGAATAAAACGGCGCCGAACGTCTCTCGTCAGGCCGTGCTCGCTCCAATAACTCGCTTTCACCGAGGCAATAGCCGAGATCGTGGTCACGGTGAACGAATAAAACGGCGCCGAACGTCTCTCGTCAGGCCGTGCTCTCTCCAATAATTCGCTTTCACCGAGGCAATAGCCGAGATCGTGGTCACGGTGAACGAATAAAACGGCGCCAAACGTCTCTCGTCAGGCCGTGCTCTCTCCAATAATTCGCTTTCACCGAGGCAATAGCCGAGATCGTGGTCACGGTGAACGAATAAAACCGCGCCGAACGTCTCTCGTCAGGCCGTGCTCTCTCCAATAATTCGCTTTCACCGAGGCAATAGCCGAGATCGTGGTCACGGTGAACGAATAAAACGGCGCCAAACGTCTCTCGTCAGGCCGTGCTCTCTCCAATAATTCGCTTTCACCGAGGCAATAGCCGAGATCGTGGTCACGGTGAACGAATAAAACGGCGCCGAACGTCTCTCGTCAGGCCGTGCTCTCTCCAATAATTCGCTTTCACCGAGGCAATAGCCGAGATCGTGGTCACGGTGAACGAATAAAACCGCGCCGAACGTCTCTCGTCAGGCCGTGCTCTCTCCAATAATTCGCTTTCACCGAGGCAATAGCCGAGATCGTGGTCACGGTGAACGAATAAAACCGCGCCGAACGTCTCTCGTCAGGCCGTGCTCTCTCCAATAATTCGCTTTCACCGAGGCAATAGCCGAGATCGTGGTCACGGTGAACGAATAAAACGGCGCCGAACGTCTCTCGTCAGGCCGTGCTCTCTCCAATAATTCGCTTTCACCGAGGCAATAGCCGAGATCGTGGTCACGGTGAACGAATAAAACGGCGCCAAACGTCTCTCGTCAGGCCGTGCTCTCTCCAATAATTCGCTTTCACCGAGGCAATAGCCGAGATCGTGGTCACGGTGAACTAATAAAACGGCGCCAAACGTCTCTCGTCAGGCCGTGCTGTCTCCAATAATTCGCTTTCACCGAGGCAATAGCCGAGATCGTGGTCACGGTGAACGAATAAAACGGCGCCAAACGTCTCTCGTAAGGCCGTGCTCTCTCCAATAATTCGCTTTCACCGAGGCAATAGCCGAGATCGTGGTCACGGTGAACGAATAAAACGGCGCCAAACGTCTCTCGTCAGGCCGTGCTCTCTCCAATAATTCGCTTTCACCGAGGCAATAGCCGAGATCGTGGTCACGGTGAACGAATAAAACGGCGCCAAACGTCTCTCGTCAGGCCGTGCTCTCTCCAATAATTCGCTTTCACCGAGGCAATAGCCGAGATCGTGGTCACGGTGAACGAATAAAACGGCGCCAAACGTCTCTCGTCAGGCCGTGCTCTCTCCAATAATTCGCTTTCACCGAGGCAATAGCCGAGATCGTGGTCACGGTGAATGAATAAAACGGCGCCAAACCTCTCTCGTCAGGCCGTGCTCTCTCCAATAATTCGCTTTCACCGAGGCAATAGCCGAGATCGTGGTCACGGTGAACGAATAAAACGGCGCCAAACGTCTCTCGTCAGGCCGTGCTCTCTCCAATAATTCGCTTTCACCGAGGCAATAGCCGAGATCGTGGTCACGGTGAACGAATAAAACGGCGCCAAACGTCCTCGTCAGGCCGTGCTCTCTCCAATAATTCGCTTTCACCGAGGCAATAGCCGAGATCGTGGTCACGGTGAACGAATAAAACGGCGCCAAACGTCTCTCGTCAGGCCGTGCTCTCTCCAATAATTCGCTTTCACCGAGGCAATAGCCGAGATCGTGGTCACGGTGAACGAATAAAACGGCGCCGAACGTCTCTCGTCAGGCCGTGCTCTCTCCAATAATTCGCTTTCACCGAGGCAATAGCCGAGATCGTGGTCACGGTGAACGAATAAAACGGCGCCAAACGTCTCTCGTCAGGCCGTGCTTTCTCCAATAATTCGCTTTCACCGAGGCAATAGCCGAGATCGTGGTCACGGTGAACGAATAAAACGGCGCCAAACGTCTCTCGTCAGGCCGTGCTCTCTCCAATAATTCGCTTTCACCGAGGCAATAGCCGAGATCGTGGTCACGGTGAACGAATAAAACGCGCCAAACGTCTCTCGTCAGGCCGTGCTCTCTCCAATAATTCGCTTTCACCGAGGCAATAGCCGAGATCATGGTCACGGTGAACGAATAAAACGGCGCCAAACGTCTCTCGTCAGGCCGTGCTCTCTTCAATAATTCGCTTTCACCGAGGCAATAGCCGAGATCGTGGTCACGGTGAACGAATAAAACGGCGCCAAACGTCTCTCGTCAGGCCGTGCTCTCTCCAATAATTCGCTTTCACCGAGGCAATAGCCGAGATCGTGGTCACGGTGAACGAATAAAACGGCGCCAAACGTCTCTCGTCAGGCCGTGCTCTCTCCAATAATCCGCTTTCACCGAGGCAATAGCCGAGATCGTGGTCACGGTGAACGAATAAAACGACGCCGAACGTCTCTCGTCAGGCCGTGCTCTCTCCAATAATTCGCTTTCACCGAGGCAATAGCCGAGATCGCGGTCACGGTGAACGAATAAAACGGCGGCGAACGTCTCTCGTCAGGCCGTGCTCTCTCCAATAATTCGCTTTCACCGAGGCAATAGCCGAGATCGTGGTCACGGTGAACGAATAAAACGGCGCCGAACGTCTCTCGTCAGGCCGTGCTCTCTCCAATAATTCGCTTTCACCGAGGCAATAGCCGAGATCGTGGTCACGGTGAACGAATAAAACGGCGCCGAACGTCTCTCGTCAGGCCGTGCTCTCTCCAATAATCCGCTTTCACCGAGGCAATAGCCGAGATCGTGGTCACGGTGAACGAATAAAACGGCGCCGAACGTCTCTCGTCAGGCCGTGCTCTCTCCAATAATTCGCTTTCACCGAGGCAATAGCCGAGATCGTGGTCATGGTGAACGAATAAAACGGCGCCGAACGTCTCTCGTCAGGCCGTGCTCTCTCCAATAAATCGCTTTCACCGAGGCAATAGCCGAGATCGTGGTCACGGTGAACGAATGAAACGGCGCCGAACGTCTCTCGTCAGGCCGTGCTCTCTCCAATAATTCGCTTTCACCGAGGCAATAGCCGAGATCGTGGTCACGGTGAACGAATAAAACGGCGCCGAACGTCTCTCGTCAGGCCGTGCTCTCTCCAATAATCCGCTTTCACCGAGGCAATAGCCGAGATCGTTGTCACGGTGAACGAATAAAACGGCGCCGAACGTCTCTCGTCAGGCCGTGCTCTCTCCAATAATTCGCTTTCACCGAGGCAATAGCCGAGATCGTGGTCACGGTGAACGAATAAAACGGCGCCGAACGTCTCTCGTCAGGCCGTGCTCTCTCCAATAATTCGCTTTCACCGAGGCAATAGCCGAGATCGTGGTCACGGTGAACGAATAAAACGGCGCCAAACGTCTCTCGTCAGGCCGTGCACTCTCCAATAATTCGCTTTCACCGAGGCAATAGCCGAGATCGTGGTCACGGTGAACGAATAAAACGGCGCCAAACGTCTCTCGTCAGGCCGTGCTCTCTCCAATAATTCGCTTTCACCGAGGCAATAGCCGAGATCGTGGTCACGGTGAACGAATAAAACGGCGCCAAACGTCTCTCGTCAGGCCGTGCTCTCTCCAATAATTCGCTTTCACCGAGGCAATAGCCGAGATCGTGGTCACGGTGAACGAATAAAACGGCGCCAAACGTCTCTCGTCAGGCCGTGCTCTCTCCAATAATTCGCTTTCACCGAGGCAATAGCCGAGATCGTGGTCACGGTGAACGAATAAAACGGCGCCAAACGTCTCTCGTCAGGCCGTGCTCTCTCCAATAATCCGCTTTCACCGAGGCAATAGCCGAGATCGTGGTCACGGTGAACGAATAAAACGGCGCCGAACGTCTCTCGTCAGGCCGTGCTCTCTCCAATAATTCGCTTTCACCGAGGCAATAGCCGAGATCGTGGTCACGGTGAACGAATAAAACGGCGCCGAACGTCTCTCGTCAGGCCGTGCTCGCTCCAATAACTCGCTTTCACCGAGGCAATAGCCGAGATCGTGGTCACGGTGAACGAATAAAACGGCGCCGAACGTCTCTCGTCAGGCCGTGCTCTCTCCAATAATTCGCTTTCACCGAGGCAATAGCCGAGATCGTGGTCACGGTGAACGAATAAAACGGCGCCAAACGTCTCTCGTCAGGCCGTGCTCTCTCCAATAATTCGCTTTCACCGAGGCAATAGCCGAGATCGTGGTCACGGTGAACGAATAAAACGGCGCCGAACGTCTCTCGTCAGGCCGTGCTCTCTCCAATAATTCGCTTTCACCGAGGCAATAGCCGAGATCGTGGTCACGGTGAACGAATAAAACGGCGCCAAACGTCTCTCGTCAGGCCGTGCTCTCTCCAATAATTCGCTTTCACCGAGGCAATAGCCGAGATCGTGGTCACGGTGAACGAATAAAACCGCGCCGAACGTCTCTCGTCAGGCCGTGCTCTCTCCAATAATTCGCTTTCACCGAGGCAATAGCCGAGATCGTGGTCACGGTGAACGAATAAAACGGCGCCGAACGTCTCTCGTCAGGCCGTGCTCTCTCCAATTAATTCGCTTTCACCGAGGCAATAGCCGAGATCGTGGTCACGGTGAACGAATAAAACCGCGCCGAACGTCTCTCGTCAGGCCGTGCTCTCTCCAATAATTCGCTTTCACCGAGGCAATAGCCGAGATCGTGGTCACGGTGAACGAATAAAACGGCGCCCGAACGTCTCTCGTCAGGCCGTGCTCGCTCCAATAACTCGCTTTCACCGAGGCAATAGCCGAGATCGTGGTCACGGTGAACGAATAAAACGGCGCCGAACGTCTCTCGTCAGGCCGTGCTCTCTCCAATAATTCGCTTTCACCGAGGCAATAGCCGAGATCGTGGTCACGGTGAACGAATAAAACGGCGCCAAACGTCTCTCGTCAGGCCGTGCTCTCTCCAATAATTCGCTTTCACCGAGGCAATAGCCGAGATCGTGGTCACGGTGAACGAATAAAACCGCGCCGAACGTCTCTCGTCAGGCCGTGCTCTCTCCAATAATTCGCTTTCACCGAGGCAATAGCCGAGATCGTGGTCACGGTGAACGAATAAAACGGCGCCAAACGTCTCTCGTCAGGCCGTGCTCTCTCCAATAATTCGCTTTCACCGAGGCAATAGCCGAGATCGTGGTCACGGTGAACGAATAAAACGGCGCCGAACGTCTCTCGTCAGGCCGTGCTCTCTCCAATAATTCGCTTTCACCGAGGCAATAGCCGAGATCGTGGTCACGGTGAACGAATAAAAACCGCGCCGAACGTCTCTCGTCAGGCCGTGCTCTCTCCAATAATTCGCTTTCACCGAGGCAATAGCCGAGATCGTGGTCACGGTGAACGAATAAAACCGCGCTGAACGTCTCTCGTCAGGCCGTGCTCTCTCCAATAATTCGCTTTCACCGAGGCAATAGGCCGAGATCGTGGTCACGGTGAACGAATAAAACGGCGCCGAACGTCTCTCGTCAGGCCGTGCTCTCTCCAATAATTCGCTTTCACCGAGGCAATAGCCGAGATCGTGGTCACGGTGAACGAATAAAACGGCGCCAAACGTCTCTCGTCAGGCCGTGCTCTCTCCAATAATTCGCTTTCACCGAGGCAATAGCCGAGATCGTGGTCACGGTGAACTTAATAAAACGGCGCCAAACGTCTCTCGTCAGGCCGTGCTGTCTCCAATAATTCGCTTTCACCGAGGCAATAGCCGAGATCGTGGTCACGGTGAACGAATAAAACGGCGCCAAACGTCTCTCGTAAGGCCGTGCTCTCTCCAATAATTCGCTTTCACCGAGGCAATAGCCGAGATCGTGGTCACGGTGAACGAATAAAACGGCGCCAAACGTCTCTCGTCAGGCCGTGCTCTCTCCAATAATTCGCTTTCACCGAGGCAATAGCCGAGATCGTGGTCACGGTGAACGAATAAAACGGCGCCAAACGTCTCTCGTCAGGCCGTGCTCTCTCCAATAATTCGCTTTCACCGAGGCAATAGCCGAGATCGTGGTCACGGTGAACGAATAAAACGGCGCCAAACGTCTCTCGTCAGGCCGTGCTCTCTCCAATAATTCGCTTTCACCGAGGCAATAGCCGAGATCGTGGTCACGGTGAATGAATAAAACGGCGCCAAACCTCTCTCGTCAGGCCGTGCTCTCTCCAATAATTCGCTTTCACCGAGGCAATAGCCGAGATCGTGGTCACGGTGAACGAATAAAACGGCGCCAAACGTCTCTCGTCAGGCCGTGCTCTCTCCAATAATTCGCTTTCACCGAGGCAATAGCCCAGATCGTGGTCACGGTGAACGAATAAAACGGCGCCAAACGTCCCTCGTCAGGCCGTGCTCTCTCCAATAATTCGCTTTCACCGAGGCAATAGCCGAGATCGTGGTCACGGTGAACGAATAAAACGGCGCCAAACGTCTCTCGTCAGGCCGTGCTCTCTCCAATAATTCGCTTTCACCGAGGCAATAGCCGAGATCGTGGTCACGGTGAACGAATAAAACGGCGCCGAACGTCTCTCGTCAGGCCGTGCTCTCTCCAATAATTCGCTTTCACCGAGGCAATAGCCGAGATCGTGGTCACGGTGAACGAATAAAACGGCGCCAAACGTCTCTCGTCAGGCCGTGCTCTCTCCAATAATTCGCTTTCACCGAGGCAATAGCCGAGATCGTGGTCACGGTGAACGAATAAAACGGCGCCAAACGTCTCTCGTCAGGCCGTGCTCTCTCCAATAATTCGCTTTCACCGAGGCAATAGCCGAGATCGTGGTCACGGTGAACGAATAAAACGGCGCCAAACGTCTCTCGTCAGGCCGTGCTCTCTCCAATAATTCGCTTTCACCGAGGCAATAGCCGAGATCATGGTCACGGTGAACGAATAAAACGGCGCCAAACGTCTCTCGTCAGGCCGTGCTCTCTTCAATAATTCGCTTTCACCGAGGCAATAGCCGAGATCGTGGTCACGGTGAACGAATAAAACGGCGCCAAACGTCTCTCGTCAGGCCGTGCTCTCTCCAATAATTCGCTTTCACCGAGGCAATAGCCGAGATCGTGGTCACGGTGAACGAATAAAACGGCGCCAAACGTCTCTCGTCAGGCCGTGCTCTCTCCAATAATCCGCTTTCACCGAGGCAATAGCCGAGATCGTGGTCACGGTGAACGAATAAAACGACGCCGAACGTCTCTCGTCAGGCCGTGCTCTCTCCAATAATTCGCTTTCACCGAGGCAATAGCCGAGATCGCGGTCACGGTGAACGAATAAAACGGCGGCGAACGTCTCTCGTCAGGCCGTGCTCTCTCCAATAATTCGCTTTCACCGAGGCAATAGCCGAGATCGTGGTCACGGTGAACGAATAAAACGGCGCCGAACGTCTCTCGTCAGGCCGTGCTCTCTCCAATAATTCGCTTTCACCGAGGCAATAGCCGAGATCGTGGTCACGGTGAACGAATAAAACGGCGCCGAACGTCTCTCGTCAGGCCGTGCTCTCTCCAATAATCCGCTTTCACCGAGGCAATAGCCGAGATCGTGGTCACGGTGAACGAATAAAACGGCGCCGAACGTCTCTCGTCAGGCCGTGCTCTCTCCAATAATTCGCTTTCACCGAGGCAATAGCCGAGATCGTGGTCACGGTGAACGAATAAAACGGCGCCGAACGTCTCTCGTCAGGCCGTGCTCTCTCCAATAAATCGCTTTCACCGAGGCAATAGCCGAGATCGTGGTCACGGTGAACGAATGAAACGGCGCCGAACGTCTCTCGTCAGGCCGTGCTCTCTCCAATAATTCGCTTTCACCGAGGCAATAGCCGAGATCGTGGTCACGGTGAACGAATAAAACGGCGCCGAACGTCTCTCGTCAGGCCGTGCTCTCTCCAATAATCCGCTTTCACCGAGGCAATAGCCGAGATCGTTGTCACGGTGAACGAATAAAACGGCGCCGAACGTCTCTCGTCAGGCCGTGCTCTCTCCAATAATTCGCTTTCACCGAGGCAATAGCCGAGATCGTGGTCACGGTGAACGAATAAAACGGCGCCGAACGTCTCTCGTCAGGCCGTGCTCTCTCCAATAATTCGCTTTCACCGAGGCAATAGCCGAGATCGTGGTCACGGTGAACGAATAAAACGGCGCCAAACGTCTCTCGTCAGGCCGTGCACTCTCCAATAATTCGCTTTCACCGAGGCAATAGCCGAGATCGTGGTCACGGTGAACGAATAAAACGGCGCCAAACGTCTCTCGTCAGGCCGTGCTCTCTCCAATAATTCGCTTTCACCGAGGCAATAGCCGAGATCGTGGTCACGGTGAACGAATAAAACGGCGCCAAACGTCTCTCGTCAGGCCGTGCTCTCTCCAATAATTCGCTTTCACCGAGGCAATAGCCGAGATCGTGGTCACGGTGAACGAATAAAACGGCGCCAAACGTCTCTCGTCAGGCCGTGCTCTCTCCAATAATTCGCTTTCACCGAGGCAATAGCCGAGATCGTGGTCACGGTGAACGAATAAAACGGCGCCAAACGTCTCTCGTCAGGCCGTGCTCTCTCCAATAATCCGCTTTCACCGAGGCAATAGCCGAGATCGTGGTCACGGTGAACGAATAAAACGGCGCCGAACGTCTCTCGTCAGGCCGTGCTCTCTCCAATAATTCGCTTTCACCGAGGCAATAGCCGAGATCGTGGTCACGGTGAACGAATAAAACGGCGCCGAACGTCTCTCGTCAGGCCGTGCTCTCTCCAATAATTCGCTTTCACCGAGGCAATAGCCGAGATCGTGGTCACGGTGAACGAATAAAACGGCGCCGAACGTCTCTCGTCAGGCCGTGCTCTCTCCAATAATTCGCTTTCACCGAGGCAATAGCCGAGATCGTGGTCACGGTGAACGAATAAAACGGCGCCGAACGTCTCTCGTCAGGCCGTGCTCTCTCCAATAATTCGCTTTCACCGAGGCAATAGCCGAGATCGTGGTCACAATAAACGAATAAAACGGCGCCGAACGTCTCTCGTCAGGCCGTGCTCTCTCCAATAATTCGCATTCACCGAGGCAATAGCCGAGATCGTGGTCACGGTGATCGAATAAAACTGCGCCAAACGTCTCTCGTCAGGCCGTGCTCTCTCCAATAATTCGCTTTCACCGAGGCAATAGCCGAGATCGTGGTCACGGTGAACGAATAAAACGGCGCCAAACGTCTCTCTTCAGGCCGTGCTCTCTCCAATAATTCGCTTTCACCGAGGCAATAGCCGAGATCGTGGTCACGGTGAACGAATAAAACGGCGCTGAACGTCTCTCGTCAGGCCGTGCTCTCTCCAATAATTCGCTTTCACCGAGGTAATAGCCGAGATCGTGGTCACGGTGAACGAATAAAACGGCGCCGAACGTCTCTCGTCAAGCCGTGCTCTCTCCAATAATTCGCTTTCATCGAGGCAATAGCCGAGATCGTGGTCACGGTGAACGAATAAAACGGCGCCGAACGTCTCTCGTCAGGCCGTGCTCTCTCCAATAATTCGCTTTCACCGAGGCAATAGCCGAGATCGTGGTCACAATAAACGAATAAAACGGCGCCGAACGTCTCTCGTCAGGCCGTGCTCTCTCCAATAATTCGCTTTCACCGAGGCAATAGCCGAGGTCGTGGTCACGGTGAACGAATAAAACGGCGCCGAACGTCTCTCGTCAGGCCGTGCTCTCTCCAATAATTCGCTTTCACCGAGCCAATAGCCGAGATCGTGGTCACGGTGAACGAATAAAACTGCGCCAAACGTCTCTCGTCAGGCCGTGCTCTCTCCAATAATTCGCTTTGACCGAGGCAATAGCCGAGATCGTGGTCACGGTGAACGAATAAAACGGCGCCAAACGTCTCTCTTCAGGCCGTGCTCTCTCCAATAATTCGCTTTCACCGAGGCAATAGCCGAGATCGTGGTCACGGTGAACGAATAAAACGGCGCCGAACGTCTCTCGTTAGGCCGTGCTCTCTCCAATAATTCGCTTTCACCGAGGCAATAGCCGAGATCGTGGTCACGGTGAACGAATAAAACGGCGCCGAACGTCTCTCGTCAAGCCGTGCTCTCTCCAATAATTCGCTTTCATCGAGGCAATAGCCGAGATCATGGTCACGGTGAACGAATAAAACGGCGCCGAACGTCTCTCGTCAGGCCGTGCTCTCTCCAATAATTCGCTTTCACCGAGGCAATAGCCGAGATCGTGGTCACGGTGAACGAATAAAACGGCGCCGAACGTCTCTCGTCAGGCCGTGCTCTCTCCAATAATTCGCTTTCACCGAGGCAATAGCCGAGATCATGGTCACGGTGAACGAATAAAACGGCGCCGAACGTCTCTCGTCAGGCCGTGCTCTCTCCAATAATTCGCTTTCACCGAGGCAATAGCCGAGATCGTGGTCACGGTTGTCGAATAAAACGGCGCCGAACGTCTCTCGTCAGGCCGTGCTCTCTCCAATAATTCGCTTTCACCGATGCAATAGCCGAGATCGTGGTCACGGTGAACGAATAAAACGGCGCCAAACGTCTCTCGTCAGGCCGTGCTCTCTCCAATAATTCGCTTTCACCGAGGCAATAGCCGAGATCGTGGTCACGGTGAACGAATAAAACGGCGCCAAACGTCTCTCGTCAGGCCGTGCTCTCTCCAATAATTCGCTTTCACCGAGGCAATAGCCGAGATCGTGGTCACGGTGAACGAATAAAACGGCGCCGAACGTCTCTCGTCATGCCGTGCTCTCTCCAATAATTCGCTTTCACCGAGGCAATAGCCGAGATCGTGGTCACGGTGAACGAATAAAACGGCGCCGAACGTCTCTCGTCAGGCCGTGCTCTCTCCAATAATCCGCTTTCACCGAGGCAATAGCCGAGATCATGGTCACGGTGAACGAATAAAACGGCGCCGAACGTCTCTCGTCAGGCCGTGCTCTCTCCAATAATTCGCTTTCACCGAGGCAATAGCCGAGATCGTGGTCACGGTGAACGAATAAAACGGCGCCGAACGTCTCTCGTCAGGCCGTGCTCTCTCCAATAATTCGCTTTCACCGAGGCAATAGCCGAGATCATGGTCACGGTGAACGAATAAAACGGCGCCGAACGTCTCTCGTCAGGCCGTGCTCTCTCCAATAATTCGCTTTCACCGAGGCAATAGCCGAGATCGTGGTCACGGTTGTCGAATAAAACGGCGCCGAACGTCTCTCGTCAGGCCGTGCTCTCTCCAATAATTCGCTTTCACCGATGCAATAGCCGAGATCGTGGTCACGGTGAACGAATAAAACGGCGCCAAACGTCTCTCGTCAGGCCGTGCTCTCTCCAATAATTCGCTTTCACCGAGGCAATAGCCGAGATCGTGGTCACGGTGAACGAATAAAACGGCGCCAAACGTCTCTCGTCAGGCCGTGCTCTCTTCAATAATTCGCTTTCACCGAGGCAATAGCCGAGATCGTGGTCACGGTGAACGAATAAAACGGCGCCAAACGTCTCTCGTCAGGCCGTGCTCTCTCCAATAATTCGCTTTCACCGAGGCAATAGCCGAGATCGTGGTCACGGTGAACGAATAAAACGGCGCCAAACGTCTCTCGTCAGGCCGTGCTCTCTCCAATAATCCGCTTTCACCGAGGCAATAGCCGAGATCGTGGTCACGGTGAACGAATAAAACGACGCCGAACGTCTCTCGTCAGGCCGTGCTCTCTCCAATAATTCGCTTTCACCGAGGCAATAGCCGAGATCGCGGTCACGGTGAACGAATAAAACGGCGGCGAACGTCTCTCGTCAGGCCGTGCTCTCTCCAATAATTCGCTTTCACCGAGGCAATAGCCGAGATCGTGGTCACGGTGAACGAATAAAACGGCGCCGAACGTCTCTCGTCAGGCCGTGCTCTCTCCAATAATTCGCTTTCACCGAGGCAATAGCCGAGATCGTGGTCACGGTGAACGAATAAAACGGCGCCGAACGTCTCTCGTCAGGCCGTGCTCTCTCCAATAATCCGCTTTCACCGAGGCAATAGCCGAGATCGTGGTCACGGTGAACGAATAAAACGGCGCCGAACGTCTCTCGTCAGGCCGTGCTCTCTCCAATAATTCGCTTTCACCGAGGCAATAGCCGAGATCGTGGTCACGGTGAACGAATAAAACGGCGCCGAACGTCTCTCGTCAGGCCGTGCTCTCTCCAATAAATCGCTTTCACCGAGGCAATAGCCGAGATCGTGGTCACGGTGAACGAATGAAACGGCGCCGAACGTCTCTCGTCAGGCCGTGCTCTCTCCAATAATTCGCTTTCACCGAGGCAATAGCCGAGATCGTGGTCACGGTGAACGAATAAAACGGCGCCGAACGTCTCTCGTCAGGCCGTGCTCTCTCCAATAATCCGCTTTCACCGAGGCAATAGCCGAGATCGTTGTCACGGTGAACGAATAAAACGGCGCCGAACGTCTCTCGTCAGGCCGTGCTCTCTCCAATAATTCGGCTTTCCTCACCGAGGCAATAGCCGAGATCGTGGTCACGGTGAACGAATAAAAACGGCGCCGAACGTCTCTCGTCAGGCCGTGCTCTCTCCAATAATTCGCTTTCACCGAGGCAATAGCCGAGATCGTGGTCACGGTGAACGAATAAAACGGCGCCAAACGTCTCTCGTCAGGCCGTGCACTCTCCAATAATTCGCTTTCACCGAGGCAATAGCCGAGATCGTGGTCACGGTGAACGAATAAAACGGCGCCAAACGTCTCTCGTCAGGCCGTGCTCCTCTCCAATAATTCGCTTTCACCCGAGGCAATAGCCGAGATCGTGGTCCACGGTGAACGAATAAAAACGGCGCCAAACGTCTCTCGTCAGGCCGTGCTCTCTCCAATAATTCGCTTTCCACCGAGGCAATAGCCGAGATCGTGGTCACGGTGAACGAATAAAACGGCGCCATACGTCTCTCGTCAGGCCGTGCTCTCTCCAATAATTCGCTTTCACCGAGGCAATAGCCGAGATCGTGGTCACGGTGAACGAATAAAACGGCGCCAAACGTCTCTCGTCAGGCCGTGCTCTCTCCAATAATCCGCTTTCACCGAGGCAATAGCCGAGATCGTGGCGAATAAAACGGCGCCGAACGTCTCTCGTCAGGCCGTGCTCTCTCCAATAATTCGCTTTCACCGAGGCAATAGCCGAGATCGTGGTCACGGTGAACGAATAAAACGGCGCCAAACGTCTCTCGTCAGGCCGTGCTCTCTCCAATAATTCGCTTTCACCGAGGCAATAGCCGAGATCGTGGTCACGGTGAACGAATAAAACGGCGCCGAACGTCTCTCGTCAGGCCGTGCTCTCTCCAATAATTCGATTTCACCGAGGCAATAGCCGAGATCGTGGTCACGGTGAACGAATAAAACGGCGCCAAACGTCTCTCGTCAGGCCGTGCTCTCTCCAATAATTCGCTTTCACCGATGCAATAGCCGAGATCGTGGTCACGGTGAACGAATAAAACGGCGCCGAACGTCTCTCGTCAGGCCGTGCTCTCTCCAATAATTCGCTTTCACCGAGGCAATAGCCGAGATCGTGGTCACGGTGAACGAATAAACGGCGCCAAACTTCTCTCGTCAGGCCGTGCTCTCTCCAATAATTCGCTTTCACCGAGGCAATAGCCGAGATCGTGGTCACGGTGAACGAATAAAACGGCGCCGAACGTCTCTCGTCAGGCCGTGCTCTCTCCAATAATTCGCTTTCACCGAGGCAATAGCCGAGATCGTTGTCACGGTGAACGAATAAAACGGCGCCCAACGTCTCTCGTCAGGCCGTGCTCTCTCCAATAATTCGCTTTCACCGAGGCAATAGCCGAGATCGTGGTCACGATGAACGAATAAAACGGCGCCGAACGTCTCTCGTCAGGCCGTGCTCTCTCCAATAATTCGCTTTCACCGAGGCAATAGCCGAGATCGTGGTCACGGTGAACGAATAAAACGGCGCCAAACGTCTCTCGTCAGGCCGTGCTCTCTCCAATAATTCGCTTTCACCGAGGCAATAGCCGAGATCGTGGTCACGGTGAACGAATAAAAACGGCGCCAAACGTCTCTCGTCAGGCCGTGCTCTCTCCAATAATTCGCTTTCACCGAGGCAATAGCCGAGATCGTGGTCACGGTGAACGAATAAAACGGCGCCAAACGTCTCTCGTCAGGCCGTGCTCTCTCCAATAATTCGCTTTCACCGAGGCAATAGCCGAGATCGTGGTCACGGTGAACGAATAAAACGGCGCCAAACGTCTCTCGTCAGGCCGTGCTCTCTCCAATAATTCGATTTCACCGAGGCAATAGCCGAGATCGTGGTCACGGTGAACGAATAAAACGGCGCCAAACGTCTCTCGTCAGGCCGTGCTCTCTCCAATAATTCGCTTTCACCGAGGCAATAGCCGAGATCGTGGTCACGGTGAACGAATAAAACGGCGCCAAACGTCTCTCGTCAGGCCGTGCTCTCTCCAATAATTCGCTTTCACCGAGGCAATAGCCGAGATCGTGGTCACGGTGAACGAATAAAACGGCGCCAAACGTCTCTCGTCAGGCCGTGCTCTCTCCAATAATTCGCTTTCACCGAGGCAATAGCCGAGATCGTGGTCACGCTGAACGAATAAAACGGCGCCAAACGTCTCTCGTCAGGCCGTGCTCTCTCCAATAATTCGCTTTCACCGAGGCAATAGCCGAGATCGTGGTCACGGTGAACGAATAAAACGGCGCCAAACGTCTCTCGTCAGGCCGTGCTCTCTCCAATAATTCGCTTTCACCGAGGCAATAGCCGAGATCGTGGTCACGGTGAACGAATAAAACGGCGCCGAACGTCTCTCGTCAGGCCGTGCTCTCTCCAATAATTCGCTTTCACCGAGGCAATAACCGAGATCGTGGTCACGGTGAACGAATAAAACGGCGCCAAACGTCTCTCGTCAGGCCGTGCTCTCTCCAATATTTCGCTTTCACCGAGGCAATAGCCGAGATCGTGGTCACGGTGAACGAATAAAACGGCGCCAAACGTCTCTCGTCAGGCCGTGCTCTCTCCAATAATTCGCTTTCACCGAGGCAATAGCCGAGATCGTGGTCACGGTGAACGAATAAAACGGCGCCGAACGTCTCTCGTCAGGCCGTGCTCTCTCCAATAATTCGCTTTCACCGAGACAATAGCCGAGATCGTGGTCACGGTGAACGAATAAAACGGCGCCAAACGTCTCTCGTCAGGCCGTGCTCTCTCCAATAATTCGCTTTCACCGAGGCAATAGCCGAGATCGTGGTCACGGTGAACGAATAAAACGGCGCCGAACGTCTCTCGTCAGGCCGTGCTCTCTCCAATAATTCGCTTTCACCGAGGCAATAGCCGAGATCGTGGTCACGGTGAACGAATAAAACGGCGCCGAACGTCTCTCGTCAGGCCGTGCTCTCTGCAATAATTCGCTTTCACCGAGGCAATAGCCGAGATCGTGGTCACGGTGAACGAATAAAACGGCGCCAAACGTCTCTCGTCAGGCCGTGCTCTCTCCAATAATTCCCTTTCACCGAGGCAATAGCCGAGATCGTGGTCACGGTGAACGAATAAAACGGCGCCGAACGTCTCTCGTCAGGCCGTGCTCTCTCCAATAATTCGCTTTCACCGAGGCAATAGCCGAGATCGTGGTCACGGTGAACGAATAAAACGGCGCCAAACGTCTCTCGTCAGGCCGTGCTCTCTCCAATAATTCGCTTTCACCGAGGCAATAGCCGAGATCGTGGTCACGGTGAACGAATAAAACGGCGCCGAACGTCTCTTGTCAGGCCGTGCTCTCTCCAATAATTGGCTTTCACCGAGGCAATAGCCGAGATCGTGGTCACGGTGAACGAATAAAACGGCGCCAAACGTCTCTCGTCAGGCCGTGCTCTCTCCAATAATTCGCTTTCACCGAGGCAATAGCCGAGATCGTGGTCACGGTGAACGAATAAAACGGCGCCGAACGTCTCTCGTCAGGCCGTGCTCTCTCCAATAATTTGCTTTCACCGAGGCAATAGCCGAGATCGTGGTCACGGTGAACGAATAAAACGGCGCCAAACGTCTCTCGTCAGGCCGTGCTCTCTCCAATAATTCGCTTTCACCGAGGCAATAGCCGAGATCGTGGTCACGGTGAACGAATAAAACGGCGCCGAACGTCTCTCGTCAGGCCGTGCTCTCTCCAATAATTCGCTTTCACCGAGGCAATAGCCGAGACCGTGGTCACGGTGAACGAATAAAACGGCGCCAAACGTCTCTCGTCAGGCCGTGCTCTCTCCAATAATTCGCTTTCACCGAGGCAATAGCCGAGATCGTGGTCACGGTGAACGAATAAAACGGCGCCAAACGTCTCTCGTCAGGCCGTGCTCTCTCCAATAATTCGCTTTCACCGAGGCAATAGCCGAGATCGTGGTCACGGTAAACAAATAAAACGGCGCCGAACGTCTCTCGTCAGGCCGTGCTCTCTCCAATAATTCGCTATCACCGAGGCAATAGCCGAGATCGTTGTCACGGGTGAACGAATAAAACGGCGCCAAACGTCTCTCGTCAGGCCGTGCTCTCTCCAATAATTCGCTTTCACCGAGGCAATAGCCGAGATCGTGGTCACGATGAACGAATAAAACGGCGCCGAACGTCTCTCGTCAGGCCGTGCTCTCTCCAATTATTCGCTTTCACCGAGGCAATAGCCGAGATCGTGGTCACGGTGAACGAATAAAACGGCGCCAAACGTCTCTCGTCAGGCCGTGCTCTCTCCAATAATTCGCTTTCACCGAGGCAATAGCCGAGATCGTGGTCACGGTGAACGAATAAAACGGCGCCGAACGTCTCTCGTCAGGCCGTGCTCTCTCCAATAATTCGCTTTCACCGAGGCAATAGCCGAGATCGGGGTCACGGTGAACGAATAAAACGGCGCCAAAGGTCTCTCGTCAGGCCGTGCTCTCTCCAATAATTCGCTTTCACCGAGGCAATAGCCGAGATCGTGGTCACGGTGAACGAATAAAACGGCGCCGAACGTCTCTCGTCAGGCCGTGCTCTCTCCAATAATTCGCTTTCACCGAGGCAATAGCCGAGATCGTGGTCACGGTGAACGAATAAAACGGCGCCGAACGTCTCTCGTCAGGCCGTGCTCTCTCCAATAATTCGCTTTCCACCGAGGCAATAGCCGAGATCGTGGTCACGGTGAACGAATAAAACCGCGCCGAACGTCTCTCGTCAGGCCGTGCTCTCTCCAATAATTCGCTTTCCACCGAGGCAATAGCCGAGATCGTGGTCACGGTGAACGAATAAAACGGCGCCAAATGTCTCTCGTCAGGCCGTGCTCTCTCCAATAATTCGCTTTCACCGAGGCAATAGCCGAGATCGTGGTCACGGTGAACGAATAAAACGGCGCCAAACAACCTCACGTCAGGCCGTGCTCTCTCCAATAATTCGCTTTCACCGAGGCAATAGCCGAGATCGTGGTCACGGTGAACGAATAAAACCGCGCCGAACGTATCTTGTCAGGCCGTGCTCTCTCCAATAATTCGCTTTCACCGAGGCAGTAGCCGAGATCGTGGTCACGGTGAACGAATAAAACGGCGCCAAACGTCTCTCGTCAGGCCGTGCTCTCTCCAATAATTCGCTTTCACCGAGGCAATAGCCGAGATCGTGGTAACGGTGAACGAATAAAACCGCGCCGAAAGTCTCTCGTCAGGCCGTGCTCTCTCCAATAATTCGCTTTCACCGCGGCAATAGCCGAGATCGTGGTCACGGTGAACGAATAAAACGGCGCCAAACGTCTCTCGTCAGGCCGTGCTCGCTCCAATAATTCGCTTTCACCGAGGCAATAGCCGAGATCGTGGTCACGGTGAACGAATAAAACGGCGCCAAACGTCTCTCGTCAGGCCGTGCTCTCTCCAATAATTCGCTTTCACCGAGGCAATAGCCGAGATCGTGGTCACGGTGAACGAATAAAACGGCGCCAAACGTCTCTCGTCAGGCCGTGCTCTGTCCAATAATTCGCTTTCACCGAGGCAATAGCCGAGATCGTGGTCACGGTGAACGAATAAAACGGCGCCGAACGTCTCTCGTCAGGCCGTGCTCTCTCCAATAATTCGCTTTCACCGAGGCAATAGCCGAGATCGTGGTCACGGTGAACGAATAAAACGGCGCCAAACGTCTCTCGTCAGGCCGTACTCTCTCCAATAATTCGCTTTCACCGAGGCAATAGCCGAGATCGTGGTCACGGTGAACGAATAAAACGGCGCCGAACGTCTCTCGTCAGGTCGTGCTCTCTCCAATAATTCGCTTTCACCGAGGCAATAGCCGAGATCGTGGTCACGGTGAACGAATAAAACGGCGCCAAACGACTCTCGTCAGGCCGTGCTCTCTCCAATAATTCGCTTTCACCGAGGCAATAGCCGAGATCGTGGTCACGGTGAACGAATAAAACGGCGCCGAACGTCTCTCGTCAGGCCGTGCTCTCTCCAATAATTCGCTTTCACCGAGGCAATAGCCGAGATCGTGGTCACGGTGAACGAATAAAACGGCGCCAAACGTCTCTCGTCAGGCCGTGCTCTCTCCAATAATTCGCTTTCACCGAGGCAATAGCCGAGATCGTGGTCACGGTGAACGAATAAAACGGCGCCGAACGTCTCTCGTCAGGCCGTGCTCTCTCCAATAATTCGCTTTCACCGAGGCAATAGCCGAGATCGTGGTCACGGTGAACGAATAAAACGGCGCCAAACGTCTCTCGTCAGGCCGTGCTCTCTCCAATAATTCGCTTTCACCGAGGCAATAGCCGAGATCGTGGTCACGGTGAACGAATAAAACGGCGCCGAACGTCTCTCGTCAGGCCGTGCTCTCTCCAATAATTCGCTTTCACCGAGGCAATAGCCGAGATCGTGGTCACGGTGAACGAATAAAACGGCGCCGAACGTCTCTGGTCAGGCCGTGCTCTCTCCAATAATTCGCTTTCACCGAGGCAATACCCGAGATCGTGGTCACGGTGAACGAATAAAACCGCGCCGAACGTCTCTCGTCAGGCCGTGCTCTCTCCAATAATTCGCTTTCACCGAGGCAATAGCCGAGATCGTGGTCACGGTGAACGAATAAAACGGCGCCAAACGTCTCTCGTCAGGCCGTGCTCTCTCCAATAATTCGCTTTCACCGAGGCAATAGCCGAGATCGTGGTCACGGTGAACGAATAAAACGGCGCCGAACGTCTCTCGTCAGGCCGTGCTCTCTCCAATAATTCGCTTTCACCGAGGCAATAGCCGAGATCGTGGTCACGGTGAACGAATAAAACGGCGCCAAACGTCTCTCGTCAGGCCGTGCTCTCTCCAATAATTCGCTTTCACCGAGGCAATAGCCGAGATCGTGGTCACGGTGAACGAATAAAACGGCGCCGAACGTCTCTCGTCAGGCCGTGCTCTCTCCAATAATTCGCTTTCACCGAGGCAATAGCCGAGATCGTGGTCACGGTGAACGAATAAAACGGCGCCGAACGTCTCTGGTCAGGCCGTGCTCTCTCCAATAATTCGCTTTCACCGAGGCAATAGCCGAGATCGTGGTCACGGTGAACGAATAAAACGGCGCCAAACGTCTCACGTCAGGCCGTGCTCTCTCCAATAATTCGCTTTCACCGAGGCAATAGCCGAGATCGTGGTCACGGTGAACGAATAAAACCGCGCCGAACGTCTCTCGTCAGGCCGTGCTCTCTCCAATAATTCGCTTTCACCGAGGCAATAGCCGAGATCGTGGTCACGGTGAACGAATAAAACGGCGCCAAACGTCTCTCGTCAGGCCGTGCTCGCTCCAATAATTCGCTTTCACCGAGGCAATAGCCGAGATCGTGGTCACGGTGAACGAATAAAACGGCGCCAAACGTCTCTCGTCAGGCCGTGCTCTCTCCAATAATTCGCTTTCACCGAGGCAATAGCCGAGATCGTGGTCACGGTGAACGAATAAAACCGCGCCGAACGTCTCTCGTCAGGCCGTGTTCTCTCCAATAATTCGCTTTCACCGAGGCAATAGCCGAGATCGTGGTCACGGTGAACGAATAAAACGGCGCCAAACGTCTCTCGTCAGGCCGTGCTCGCTCCAATAATTCGCTTTCACCGAGGCAATAGCCGAGATCGTGGTCACGGTGAACGAATAAAACGGCGCCAAACGTCTCTCGTCAGGCCGTGCTCTCTCCAATAATTCGCTTTCACCGAGGCAATAGCCGAGATCGTGGTCACGGTGAACGAATAAAACGGCGCCAAACGTCTCTCGTCAGGCCGTGCTCTCTCCAATAATTCGCTTTCACCGAGGCAATAGCCGAGATCGTGGTCACGGTGAACGAATAAAACGGCGCCGAACGTCTCTCGTCAGGCCGTGCTCTCTCCAATAATTCGCTTTCACCGAGGCAATAGCCGAGATCGTGGTCACGGTGAACGAATAAAACGGCGCCAAACGTCTCTCGTCAGGCCGTGCTCTCTCCAATAATTCGCTTTCACCGAGGCAATAGCCGAGATCGTGGTCACGGTGAACGAATAAAACGGCGCCAAACGTCTCTCGTCAGGCCGTGCTCTCTCCAATAATTCGCTTTCACCGAGGCAATAGCCGAGATCGTGGTCATGGTGAACGAATAAAACGGCGCCGAACGTCTCTCGTCAGGCCGTGCTCTCTCCAATAATTCGCTTTCACCGAGGCAATAGCCGAGATCGTGGTCACGGTGAACGAATAAAACGGCGCCAAACGTCTCTCGTCAGGCCGTGTTCTCTCCAATAATTCGCTTTCACCGAGGCAATAGCCGAGATCGTGGTCACGGTGAACGAATAAAACGGCGCCGAACGTCTCTCGTCAGGCCGTGCTCTCTCCAATAATTCGCTTTCACCGAGGCAATAGCCGAGATCGTGGTCACGGTGAACGAATAAAACGGCGCCAAACGTCTCTCGTCAGGCCGTGCTCTCTCCAATAATTCGCTTTCACCGAGGCAATAGCCGAGATCGTGGTCACGGTGAACGAATAAAACGGCGCCGAACGTCTCTCGTCAGGCCGTGCTCTCTCCAATAATTCGCTTTCACCGAGGCAATAGCCGAGATCGTGGTCACGATGAACGAATAAAACGGCGCCGAACGTCTCTCGTCAGGCCGTGCTCTCTCCAATAATTCGCTTTCACCGAGGCAATAGCCGAGATCGTGGTCACGGTGAACGAATAAAACGGCGCCAAACGTCTCTCGTCAGGCCGTGCTCTCTCCAATAATTCGCTTTCACCGAGGCAATAGCCGAGATCGTGGTCACGGTGAACGAATAAAACGGCGCCAAACGTCTCTCGTCAGGCCGTGCTCTCTCCAATAATTCGCTTTCACCGAGGCAATAGCCGAGATCGTGGTCACGGTGAACGAATAAAACGGCGCCGAACGTCTCTCGTCAGGCCGTGCTCTCTCCAATAATTCGCTTTCACCGAGGCAATAGCCGAGATCGTGGTCACGGTGAACGAATAAAACGGCGCCGAACGTCTCTCGTCAGGCCGTGCTCTCTCCAATAATTCGCTTTCACCGAGGCAATAGCCGAGATCGTGGTCACGGTGAACGAATAAAACGGCGCCAAACGTCTCTTGTCAGGGTGTGCTCTCTCCAATAATTCGCTTTCACCGAGGCAATAGCCGAGATCGTGGTCACGATGAACGAATAAAACGGCGCCGAACGTCTCTCGTCAGGCCGTGCTCTCTCCAATAATTCGCTTTCACCGAGGCAATAGCCGAGATCGTGGTCACGGTGAACGAATAAAACGGCGCCGAACGTCTCTTGTCAGGCCGTGCTCTCTCCAATAATTCGCTTTCACCGAGGCAATAGCCGAGATCGTGGTCACGGTGAACGAATAAAACGGCGCCGAACGTCTCTCGTCAGACAGTGCTCGCTCCAATAATTCGCTTTCACCGAGGCAATAGCCGAGATCGTGGTCACGGTGAACGAATAAAACCGCGCCGAACGTCTCTCGTCAGGCCGTGCTCGCTCCAATAATTCGCTTTCACCGAGGCAATAGCCGAGATCATGGTCACGGTGAACGAATAAAACCGCGCCAAACGTCTCTCGTCGGGCCGTGCTCTCTCCAATAATTCGCTTTCACCGAGGCAATAGCCGAGATCGTGGTCACGGTGAACGAATAAAACCGCGCCGAACGTCTCTCGTCAGGCCGTGCTCGCTCCAATAATTCGCTTTCACCGAGGCAATTGCCGAGATCGTGGTCACGGTGAACGAATAAAACGGCGCCAAACGTCTCTCGTCAGGCCGTGCTCTCTCCAATAATTCGCTTTCACCGAGGCAATAGCCGAAATCGTGGTCACGGTGAACGAATAAAACGGCGCCGAACGTCTCTCGTCAGGCCGTGCTCTATCCAATAGTTCGCTTTCACCGAGGCAATAGCCGAGATCGTGGTCACGGTGAACGAATAAAACGGCGCCGAACGTCTCTCGTCAGGCCGTGCTCTCTCCAATAATTCGCTTTCATCGAGGCAATAGCCGAGATCGTGGTCACGGTGAACGAATAAAACCGCGCCGAACGTCTCTCGTCAGGCCGTGCTCTCTCCAATAATTCGCTTTCACCGAGGCAATAGCCGAGATCGTGGTCACGGTGAACGAATAAAACGGCGCCGAACGTCTCTCGTCAGGCCGTGCTCTCTCCAATCATTCGCTTTCACCGAGGCAATAGCCGAGATCGTGGTCACGGTGAACGAATAAAACCGCGCCGAACGTCTCTCGTCAGGCCGTGCTCTCTCCAATAATTCGCTTTCACCGAGGCAATAGCCGAGATCGTGGTCACGGTGAACGAATAAAACGGCGCCGAACGTCTCTCGTCAGGCCGTGCTCTCTCCAATAATTCGCTTTCACCGAGGCAATAGCCGAGATCGTGGTCACGGTGAACGAATAAAACGGCGCCGAACGTCTCTCGTCAGGCCGTGCTCTCTCCAATAATTCGCTTTCACCGAGGCAATAGCCGAGATCGTGGTCACGGTGAACGAATAAAACCACGCCGAACGTCCTCTCGTCAGGCCGTGCTCTCTCCAATAATTCGCTTTCACCGAGGCAATAGCCGAGATCATGGTCACGGTGAACGAATAAAACGGCGCCGAACGTCTCTCGTCAGGCCGTGCTCTCTCCAATAATTCGCTTTCACCGAGGCAATAGCCGAGATCGTGGTCACGGTGAACGAATAAAACGGCGCCGAACGTCTCTCGTCAGGCCGTGCTCTCTCCAATAATTCGCTTTCACCGAGGCAATAGCCGAGATCGTGGTCACGGTGAACGAATAAAACGGCACCAAACGTCTCTCGTCAGGCCGTGCTCTCTCCAATAATTCGCTTTCACCGAGGCAATAGCCGAGATCGTGGTCACGGTGAACGAATAAAACCGCGCCGAACGTCTCTCGTCAGGCCGTGCTCTCTCCAATAATTCGCTTTCACCAAGGCAATAGCCGAGATCGTGGTCACGGTGAACGAATAAAACGGCGCCGAACGTCTCTCGTCAGGTCGTGCTCTCTCCAATAATTCGCTTTCACCGAGGCGATAGCCGAGATCGTGGTCACGGTGAACGAATAAAACCGCGCCGAACGTCTCTCGTCAGGCCGTGCTCTCTCCAATAATTCGCTTTCACCGAGCCAATAGCCGAGATCGTGGTCACGGTGAACGAATAAAACGGCGCCGAACGTCTCTCGTCAGGCCGTGCTCTCTCCAATAATTCGCTTTCACCGAGGCAATAGCCGAGATCGTGGTCACGGTGAACGAATAAAACGGCGCCGAACGTCTCTCGTCAGGCCGTGCTCTCTCCAATAATTCGCTTTCACCGAGGCAATAGCCGAGATCGTGGTCACGGGTGAACGAATAAAACGGCGCCGAACGTCTCTCGTCAGGCCGTGCTCTCTCCAATAATTCGCTTTCACCGAGGCAATAGCCGAGATCGTGGTCACGGTGAACGAATAAAACCGCGCCGAACGTCTCTCGTCAGGCCGTGCTCGCTCCAATAATTCGCTTTCACCGAGGCAATAGCCGAGATCGTGGTCACGGTGAACGAATAAAACGGCGCCCAAACGTCTCTCGTCAGGCCGTGCTCGCTCCAATAATTCGCTTTCACCGAGGCAATAGCCGAGATCGTGGTCACGGTGAAGGAATAAAACCGCGCCGAACGTCTCTCGTCAGGCCGTGCTCTCTCCAATAATTCGCTTTCACCGAGGCAATAGCCGAGATCGTGGTCACGGGTGAACGAATAAAACCGCGCCGAACGTCTCTCGTCAGGCCGTGCTCTCTCCAATAATTCGCTTTCACCGAGGCAATAGCGAGATCGTGGTCACGGTGAACGAATAAAACCGCGCCGAACGTCTCTCGTCAGGCCGTGCTCGCTCCAATAATTTGCTTTCACCGAGGCAATAGCCGAGATCGTGGTCACGGTGAACGAATAAAACGGCGCCAAACGTCTCTCGTCAGGCCGTTCTCGCTCCAATAATTCGCTTTCACCGAGGCAATAGCCGAGATCGTGGTCACGGTGAACGAATAAAACCGCGCCGAACGTCTCTCGTCAGGCCGTGCTCTCTCCAATAATTCGCATCACCGAGGCAATAGCCGAGATCGTGGTCACGGTGAACGAATAAAACGGCGCCAAACGTCTCTCGTCAGGCCGTGCTCTCTCCAATAATTCGCTTTCACCGAGGCAATAGCCGAGATCGTGGTCACGGTGAATGAATAAAACGGCGCCAAACGTCTCTCGTCAGGCCGTGCTCGCTCCAATAATTCGCTTTCACCGAGGCAATAGCCGAGATCGTGGTCACGGTGAACGAATAAAACGGCGCCAAACGTCTCTCGTCAGGCCGTGCTCGCTCCAATAATTTGCTTTCACCGAGGCAATAGCCGAGATCGTGGTCACGGTGAACGAATAAAACGGCGCCAAACGTCTCTCGTCAGGCCGTGCTCGCTCCAATAATTCGCTTTCACCGAGGCAATAGCCGAGATCGTGGTCACGGTGAACGAATAAAACCGCGCCGAACGTCTCTCGTCAGGCCGTGCTCTCTCCAATAATTCGCTTTCACCGAGGCAATAGCCGAGATCGTGGTCACGGTGAACGAATAAAACGACGCCAAACGTCTCTCGTCAGGCCGTGCTCTCTCCAATAATTCGCTTTCACCGAGGCAATAGCCGAGATCGTGGTCACGGTGAACGAATAAAACCGCGCCGAACGTCTCTCGTCAGGCCGTGCTCTCTCCAATAATTCGCTTTCACCGAGGCAATAGCCGAGATCGTGGTCACGGTGAACGAATAAAACGGCGCCAAACGTCTCTCGTCAGGCCGTGCTCTCTCCAATAATTCGCTTTCACCGAGGCAATAGCCGAGATCGTGGTCACGGTGAACGAATAAAACCGCGCCGAACGTCTCTCGTCAGGCCGTGCTCGCTCCAATAATTCGCTTTCACCGAGGCAATAGCCGAGATCGTGGTCACGGTGAACGAATAAAACGGCGCCAAACGTCTCTCGTCAGGCCGTGCTCTCTCCAATAATTCGCTTTCACCGAGGCAATAGCCGAGATCGTGGTCACGGTGAACGAATAAAACCGCGCCGAACGCCTCTCGTCAGGCCGTGCTCGCTCCAATAATACGCTTTCACCGAGGCAATAGCCGAGATCGTGGTCACGGTGGACGAATAAAACCGCGCCGAACGTCTCTCGTCAGGCCGTGCTCTCTCCAATAATTCGCTTTCACCGAGGCAATAGCCGAGATCGTGGTCACGCTGAACGAATAAAACGGCGCCAAACGTCTCTCGTCAGGCCATGCTCTCTCCAATAATTCGCTTTCACCGAGGCAATAGCCGAGATCGTGGTCACGGTGAACGAATAAAACCGCGCCGAACGTCTCTCGTCAGGCCGTGCTCTCTCCAATAATTCGCTTTCACCGAGGCAATAGCCGAGATCGTGGTCACGGTGAACGAATAAAACGGCGCCAAACGTCTCTCGTCAGGCCGTGCTCTCTCCAATAATTCGCTTTCACCGAGGCAATAGCCGAGATCGTGGTCACGGTGAACGAATAAAACCGCGCCGAACGTCTCTCGTCAGGCCGTGCTCGCTCCAATAATTCGCTTTCACCGAGGCAATAGCCGAGATCGTGGTCACGGTGAACGAATAAAACCGCGCCGAACGTCTCTCGTCAGGCCGTGCTCTCTCCAATAATTCGCTTTCACCGAGGCAATAGCCGAGATCGTGGTCACGGTGAACGAATAAAACGGCGCCAAACGTCTCTCGTCAGGCCGTGCTCTCTCCAATAATTCGCTTTCACCGAGGCAATAGCCGAGATCGTGGTCACGGTGAACGAATAAAACCGCGCCGAACGTCTCTCGTCAGGCCGTGCTCTCTCCAATAATTCGCTTTCACCAAGGCAATAGCCGAGATCGTGGTCACGGTGAACGAATAAAACCGCGCCGAACGTCTCTCGTCAGGCCGTGCTCTCTCCAATATTTCGCTTTCACCGAGGCAATAGCCGAGATCGTGGTCACGGTGAACGAATAAAACGGCGCCAAACGTCTCTCGTCAGGCCGTGCTCTCTCCAATAATTCGCTTTCACCGAGGCAATAGCCGAGATCGTGGTCACGGTGAACGAATAAAACCGCGCCGAACGTCTCTCGTCAGGCCGTGCTCTCTCCAATAATTCGCTTTCACCGAGGCAATAGCCGAGATCGTGGTCACGGTGAACGAATAAAACGGCGCCAAACGTCTCTCGTCAGGCCGTGCTCTCTCCAATAATTCGCTTTCACCGAGGCAATAGCCGAGATCGTGGTCACGGTGAACGAATAAAACCGCGCCGAACGTCTCTCGTCAGGCCGTGCTCGCTCCAATAATTCGCTTTCACCGAGGCAATAGCCGAGATCGTGGTCACGGTGAACGAATAAAACCGCGCCGAACGTCTCTCGTCAGGCCGTGCTCGCTCCAATAATTCGCTTTCACCGAGGCAATAGCCGAGATCATGGTCACGGTGAACGAATAAAACCGCGCCAAACGTCTCTCGTCGGGCCGTGCTCTCTCCAATAATTCGCTTTCACCGAGGCAATAGCCGAGATCGTGGTCACGGTGAACGAATAAAACGGCGCCGAACGTCTCTCGTCAGACAGTGCTCGCTCCAATAATTCGCTTTCACCGAGGCAATAGCCGAGATCGTGGTCACGGTGAACGAATAAAACCGCGCCGAACGTCTCTCGTCAGGCCGTGCTCGATCCAATATTTCGCTTTCACCGAGGCAATAGCCGAGATCATGGTCACGGTGAACGAATAAAACCGCGCCAAACGTCTCTCGTCGGGCCGTGCTCTCTCCAATAATTCGCTTTCACCGAGGCAATAGCCGAGATCGTGGTCACGGTGAACGAATAAAACCGCGCCGAACGTCTCTCGTCAGGCCGTGCTCGCTCCAATAATTCGCTTTCACCGAGGCAATTGCCGAGATCGTGGTCACGGTGAACGAATAAAACGGCGCCAAACGTCTCTCGTCAGGCCGTGCTCTCTCCAATAATTCGCTTTCACCGAGGCAATAGCCGAGATCGTGGTCACGGTGAACGAATAAAACGGCGCCGAACGTCTCTCGTCAGGCCGTGCTCTATCCAATAGTTCGCTTTCACCGAGGCAATAGCCGAGATCGTGGTCACGGTGAACGAATAAAACGGCGCCGAACGTCTCTCGTCAGGCCGTTGCTCTCTCCAATAATTCGCTTTCACCGAGGCAATAGCCGAGATCGTGGTCACGGTGAACGGAATAAAAAAAAATAAAAAAAAAAAATATCAGCCGTGTTCTCTCCAATAATTCGCTTTCACCGAGGCAATAGCCGAGATCGTGGTCACGGTGAACGAATAAAACCGCGCCGAACGCCTCTCGTCAGGCCGTGCTCGCTCCAATAATTCGCTTTCACCGAGGCAATAGCCGAGATCGTGGTCACGGTGAACGAATAAAACCGCGCCGAACGTCTCTCGTCAGGCCGTGCTCTCTCCAATAATTCGCTTTCACCGAGGCAATAGCCGAGATCGTGGTCACGGTGAACGAATAAAACGGCGCCGAACGTCTCTCGTCAGGCCGTGCTCTCTCCAATAATTCGCTTTTCACCGAGGCAATAGCCGAGATCGTTGTCACGGTGAACGAATAAAACGGCGCCAAACGTCTCTCGTCAGGCCCGTGCTCTCTCCAATAATTCGCTTTCACCGAGGCAATAGCCGAGATCGTGGTCACGATGAACGAATAAAACGGCGCCGAACGTCTCTCGTCAGGCCGTGCTCTCTCCAATAATTCGCTTTCACCGAGGCAATAGCCGAGATCGTGGTCACGGTGAACGAATAAAACGGCGCCAAACGTCTCTCGTCAGGGCCGTGCTCTCTCCAATAATTCGCTTTCACCGAGGCAATAGCCGAGATCGTGGTCACGGTGAACGAATAAAACGGCGCCGAACGTCTCTCGTCAGGCCGTGCTCTCTCCAATAATTCGCTTTCACCGAGGCAATAGCCGAGATCGTGGTCACGGTGAACGAATAAAACGGCGCCAAACGTCTCTCGTCAGGCCGTGCTCTCTCCAATAATTCGCTTTCACCGAGGCAATAGCCGAGATCGTGGTCACGGTGAACGAATAAAACGGCGCCGAACGTCTCTCGTCAGGCCGTGCTCTCTCCAATAATTCGCTTTCACCGAGGCAATAGCCGAGATCGTGGTCACGGTGAACGAATAAAACGGCGCCGAACGTCTCTCGTCAGGCCGTGCTCTCTCCAATAATTCGCTTTCACCGAGGCAATAGCCGAGATCGTGGGTCACGGTGAACGAATAAAACGGCGCCAAACGTCTCTCGTCAGGCCGTGCTCTCTCCAATAATTCGCTTTCACCGAGGCAATAGCCGAGATCGTGGTCACGGTGAACGAATAAAAACGGCGCCAAACGTCTCTCGTCAGGCCGTGCTCTCTCCAATATTTCGCTTTCACCGAGGCAATAGCCGAGATCGTGGTCACGGTGAACGAATAAAACGGCGCCGAACGTCTCTCGTCAGGCCGTGCTCTCTCCAATAATTCGCTTTCACCGAGGCAATAGCCGAGATCGTGGTCACGGTGAACGAATAAAACGGCGCCGAACGTCTCTCGTCAGGCCGTGCTCTCTCCAATAATTCGCTTTCACCGAGGCAATAGCCGAGATCGTGGTCACGGTGAACGAATAAAACGGCGCCGAACGTCTCTCGTCAGGCCGTGCTCTCTCCAATAATTCGCTTTCACCGAGGCAATAGCCGAGATCGTGGTCACGGTGAACGAATAAAACGGCGCCGAACGTCTCTTGTCAGGCCGTGCTCTCTCCAATAATTCGCTTTCACCGAGGCAATAGCCGAGATCGTGGGTCACGGTGAACGAATAAAACGGCGCCGAACGTCTCTCGTCAGACAGTGCTCGCTCCAATAATTCGCTTTCACCGAGGCAATAGCCGAGATCGTTGGTCACGGTGAACGAATAAAACCGCGCCGAACTTCTCTCGTCAGGCCGTGCTCGCTCCAATAATTCGCTTTCACCGAGGCAATAGCCGAGATCATGGTCACGGTGAACGAATAAAACCGCGCCAAACGTCTCTCGTCGGGCCGTGCTCTCTCCAATAATTCGCTTTCACCGAGGCAATAGCCGAGATCGTGGTCACGGTGAACGAATAAAACCGCGCCGAACGTCTCTCGTCAGGCCGTGCTCGCTCCAATAATTCGCTTTCACCGAGGCAATTGCCGAGATCGTGGTCACGGTGAACGAATAAAACGGCGCCAAACGTCTCTCGTCAGGCCGTGCTCTCTCCAATAATTCGCTTTCACCGAGGCAATAGCCGAGATCGTGGTCACGGTGAACGAATAAAACGGCGCCGAACGTCTCTCGTCAGGCCGTGCTCTATCCAATAGTTCGCTTTCACCGAGGCAAATAGCCGAGATCGTGGTCACGGTGAACGAATAAAACGGCGCCGAACGTCTCTCGTCAGGCCGTGCTCTCTCCAATAATTCGCTTTCACCGAGGCAATAGCCGAGATCGTGGTCACGGTGAACGAATAAAACCGCGCCGAACGTCTCTCGTCAGGCCGTGCTCTCTCCAATAATTCGCCTTTCACCGAGGCAATAGCCGAGATCGTGGTCACGGTGAACGAATAAAACGGCGCCGAACGTCTCTCGTCAGGCCGTGCTCTCTCCAATAATTCGCTTTCACCGAGGCAATAGCCGAGATCGTGGTCACGGTGAACGAATAAAACCGCGCCGAACGTCTCTCGTCAGGCCGTGCTCTCTCCAATAATTCGCTTTCACCGAGGCAATAGCCGAGATCGTGGTCACGGTGAACGAATAAAACGGCGCCGAACGTCTCTCGTCAGGCCGTGCTCTCTCCAATAATTCGCTTTCACCGAGGCAATAGCCGAGATCGTGGTCACGGGTGAACGAATAAAACGGCGCCGAACGTCTCTCGTCAGGCCGTGCTCTCTCCAATAATTCGCTTTCACCGAGGCAATAGCCGAGATCGTGGTCACGGTGAACGAATAAAACCACGCCGAACGTCTCTCGTCAGGCCGTGCTCTCTCCAATAATTCGCTTTTCACCGAGGCAATAGCCGAGATCGTGGTCACGGTGAACGAATAAAACGGCGCCGAACGTCTCTCGTCAGGCCGTGCTCTCTCCAATAATTCGCTTTCACCGAGGCAATAGCCGAGATCGTGGTCACGGTGAACGAATAAAACGGCGCCGAACGTCTCTCGTCAGGCCGTGCTCTCTCCAATAATTCGCTTTCACCGAGGCAATAGCCGAGATCGTGGTCACGGTGAACGAATAAAACGGCACCAAACGTCTCTCGTCAGGCCGTGCTCTCTCCAATAATTCGCTTTCACCGAGGCAATAGCCGAGATCGTGGTCACGGGTGAACGAATAAAACCGCGCCGAACGTCTCTCGTCAGGCCGTGCTCTCTCCAATAATTCGCTTTCACCAAGGCAATAGCCGAGATCGTGGTCACGGTGAACGAATAAAACGGCGCCGAACGTCTCTCGTCAGGCCGTGCTCTCTCCAATAATTCGCTTTCACCGAGGCGATTGCCGAGATCGTGGTCACGGTGAACGAATAAAACCGCGCCGAACGTCTCTCGTCAGGCCGTGCTCTCTCCAATAATTCGCTTTCACCGAGGCAATAGCCGAGATCGTGGGTCACGGTGAACGAATAAAACGGCGCCGAACGTCTCTCGTCAGGCCGTGCTCTCTCCAATAATTCGCTTTCACCGAGGCAATAGCCGAGATCGTGGTCACGGTGAACGAATAAAACGGCGCCGAACGTCTCTCGTCAGGCCGTGCTCTCTCCAATAATTCGCTTTCACCGAGGCAATAGCCGAGATCGTGGTCACGGTGAACGAATAAAACGGCGTAGAACGTCCTCTCGTCAGGCCGTGCTCTCTCCAATAATTCGCTTTCACCGAGGCAATAGCCGAGATCGTGGTCACGGTGAACGAATAAAACCGCGCCGAACGTCTCTCGTCAGGCCGTGCTCGCTCCAATAATTCGCTTTCACCGAGGCAATAGCCGAGATCGTGGTCACGGTGAACGAATAAAACGGCGCCAAACGTCTCTCGTCAGGCCGTGCTCGCTCCAATAATTCGCTTTCACCGAGGCAATAGCCGAGATCGTGGTCACGGTGAAGGAATAAAACCCGCGCCGAAACGTCTCTCGTCAGGCCGTGCTCTCTCCAATAATTCGCTTTCACCGAGGCAATAGCCGAGATCGTGGGTCACGGTGAACGAATAAAAACCGCGCCGAACGTCTCTCGTCAGGCCGTGCTCTCTCCAATAATTCGCTTTCACCGAGGCAATAGCCGAGATCGTGGTCACGGTGAACGAATAAAACCGCGCCGAACGTCTCTCGTCAGGCCGTGCTCGCTCCAATAATTCGCTTTCACCGATGCAATAGCCGAGATCGTGGTCACGGTGAACGAATAAAACGGCGCCAAACGTCTCTCGTCAGGCCGTGCTCGCTCCAATAATTCGCTTTCACCGAGGCAATAGCCGAGATCGGGGTCACGGTGAACGAATAAAACGGCGCCAAACGTCTCTCGTCAGGCCGTGCTCGCTCCAATAATTCGCTTTCACCGAGGCAATAGCCGAGATCGTGGTCACGGTGAACGAATAAAACCGCGCCGAACGTCTCTCGTCAGGCCGTGCTCTCTCCAATAATTCGCTTTCACCGAGGCAATAGCCGAGATCGTGGTCACGGTGAACGAATAAAACCGCGCCGAACATCTCTCGTCAGGCCGTGCTCGCTCCAATAATTTGCTTTCACCGAGGCAATAGCCGAGATCGTGGGTCACGGTGAACGAATAAAACGGCGCCAAACGTCTCTCGTCAGGCCGTGCTCGCTCCAATAATTCGCTTTCACCGAGGCAATAGCCGAGATCGTGGTCACGGTGAACGAATAAAACCGCGCGAACGTCTCTCGTCAGGCCGTGCTCTCTCCAATAATTCGCATCACCGAGGCAATAGCCGAGATCGTGGTCACGGTGAACGAATAAAACGGCGCCAAACGTCTCTCGTCCAGGCCGTGCTCTCTCCAATAATTCGCTTTCACCGAGGCAATAGCCGAGATCGTGGTCACGGTGAACTGAATAAAACGGCGCCAAACGTCTCTCGTCAGGCCGTGCTCGCTCCAATAATTCGCTTTCACCGAGGCAATAGCCGAGATCGTGGTCACGGTGAACGAATAAAACGGCGCCAAACGTCTCTCGTCAGGCCGTGCTCGCTCCAATAATTCGCTTTCACCGAGGCAATAGCCGAGATCGTGATCACGGTGAACGAATAAAACCGCGCCGAACGTCTCTCGTCAGGCCGTGCTCTCTCCAATAATTCGCTTTCACCGAGGCAATAGCCGAGATCGTGGTCACGGTGAACGAATAAAACGGCGCCAAACGTCTCTCGTCAGGCCGTGCTCGCTCCAATAATTCGCTTTCACCGAGGCAATAGCCGAGATCGTGGTCACGGTGAACGAATAAAACCGCGCCGAACGTCTCTCGTCAGGCCGGTGCTCTCTCCAATAATTCGCTTTCACCGAGGCAATAGCCGAGATCGTGGTCACGGTGAACGAATAAAACGACGCCAAACGTCTCTCGTCAGGCCGTGCTCTCTCCAATAATTCGCTTTCACCGAGGCAATAGCCGAGATCGTGGTCACGGTGAACGAATAAAACCGCGCCGAACGTCTCTCGTCAGGCCGTGCTCTCTCCAATAATTCGCTTTCACCGAGGCAATAGCCGAGATCGTGGTCACGGTGAACGAATAAAACGGCGCCAAACGTCTCTCGTCAGGCCGTGCTCTCTCCAATAATTCGCTTTCACCGAGGCAATAGCCGAGATCGTGGTCACGGTGAACGAATAAAACCGCGCCGAACGTCTCTCGTCAGGCCATGCTCGCTCCAATAATTCGCTTTCACCGAGGCAATAGCCGAGATCGTGGTCACGGGTGAACGAATAAAACGGCGCCAAACGTCTCTCGTCAGGCCGTGCTCTCTCCAATAATTCGCTTTCACCGAGGCAATAGCCGAGATCGTGGTCACGGTGAACGAATAAAACCGCGCCGAACGCCTCTCGTCAGGCCGTGCTCGCTCCAATAATTCGCTTTCACCGAGGCAATAGCCGAGATCGTGGTCACGGTGGACGAATAAAACCGCGCCGAACGTCTCTCGTCAGGCCGTGCTCTCTCCAATAATTCGCTTTCACCGAGGCAATAGCCGAGATCGTGGTCACGTGTGAACGAATAAAACGGCGCCAAACGTCTCTCGTCAGGCCATGCTCTCTCCAATAATTCGCTTTCACCGAGGCAATAGCCGAGATCGTGGTCACGGTGAACGAATAAAACCGCGCCGAACGTCTCTCGTCAGGCCGTGCTCTCTCCAATAATTCGCTTTCACCGAGGCATTAGCCGAGATCGTGGTCACGGTGAACGAATAAAACGGCGCCAAACGTCTCTCGTCAGGCCGTGCTCTCTCCAATAATTCGCTTTCACCGAGGCAATAGCCGAGATCGTGGTCACGGTGAACGAATAAAACCGCGCCGAACGTCTCTCGTCAGGGCCGTGCTCGCTCCAATAATTCGCTTTCACCGAGGCAATAGCCGAGATCGTGGTCACGGTGAACGAATAAAACCGCGCCGAACGTCTCTCGTCAGGCCGTGCTCTCTCCAATAATTCGCTTTCACCGAGGCAATAGCCGAGATCGTGGTCACGGTGAACGAATAAAACGGCGCCAAACGTCTCTCGTCAGGCCGTGCTCTCTCCAATAATTCGCTTTCACCGAGGCAATAGCCGAGATCGTGGTCACGGTGAACGAATAAAACCGCGCCGAACGTCTCTCGTCAGGCCGTGCTCTCTCCAATAATTCGCTTTCACCAAGGCAATAGCCGAGATCGTGGTCACGGTGAACGAATAAAACCGCGCCGAACGTCTCTCGTCAGGCCGTGCTCTCTCCAATATTTCGCTTTCACCGAGGCAATAGCCGAGATCGTGGTCACGGTGAACGAATAAAACGGCGCCAAACGTCTCTCGTCAGGCCGTGCTCTCTCCAATAATTCGCTTTCACCGAGGCAATAGCCGAGATCGTGGTCACGGTGAACGAATAAAACCGCGCCGAACGTCTCTCGTCAGGCCGTGCTCTCTCCAATAATTCGCTTTCACCGAGGCAATAGCCGAGATCGTGGTCACGGTGAACGAATAAAAACGCGCCAAACGTCTCTCGTCAGGCCGTGCTCTCTCCAATAATTCGCTTTCACCGAGGCAATAGCCGAGATCGTGGTCACGGTGAACGAATAAAACCGCGCCGAACGTCTCTCGTCAGGCCGTGCTCGCTCCAATAATTCGCTTTCACCGAGGCAATAGCCGAGATCGTGGTCACGGTGAACGAATAAAACCGCGCCGAACGTCTCTCGTCAGGCCGTGCTCTCTCCAATAATTCGCTTTCACCGAGGCAATAGCCGAGATCGTGGTCACGGTGAATGAATAAAACGGCGCCAAACGTCTCTCGTCAGGCCGTGCTCGCTCCAATAATTCGCTTTCACCGAGGCAAAAGCCGAGATCGTGGTCACGGTGAACGAATAAAAACGGCGCCAAACGTCTCTCGTCAGGCCGTGCTTCACCGAGGCAATAGCCGAGATCGTGGTCACGGTGAACGAATAAAACGGCGCCAAACGTCTCTCGTCAGGCCGTGCTCTCTCCAATAATTCGCTTTCACCGAGGCAATAGCCGAGATCGTGGTCACGGTGAACGAATAAAACGGCGCCAAACGTCTCTCGTCAGGCCGTGCTCTCTCCAATAATTCGCTTTCACCGAGGCAATAGCCGATATCGTGGTCACGGTGAACGAATAAAACGGCGCCAAACGTCTCTCGTCAGGCCGTGCTCTCTCCAATAATTCGCTTTCACCGAGGCAATAGCCGAGATCGTGGTCACGGTGAACGAATAAAACCGCGCGGAACGTCTCTCGTCAGGCCGTGCTCTCTCCAACAATTCGCTTTCACCGAGGCAATAGCCGAGATCGTGGTAACGGTGAACGAATAAAACGGCGCCAAACGTCTCTCGTCAGGCCGTGCTCTCTCCAATAATTCGCTTTCACCGAGGCAATAGCCGAGATCGTGGTCACGGTGAACGAATAAAGCGGCACCAAACGTCTCTCGTCAGGCCGTGCTCTCTCCAATAATTCGCTTTCACCGAGGCAATAGCCGAGATCGTGGTCACGGTGAACGAATAAAACGGCGCCAAACGTCTCTCGTCAGGCCGTGCTCTCTCCAATAATTCGCTTTCACCGAGGCAATAGCCGAGATCGTGGTCACGGTGAACGAATAAAACGGCGCCAAACGTCTCTCGTCAGGCCGTGCTCTCTCCAATAATTCGCTTTCACCGAGGCAATAGCCGAGATCGTGGTCAGGGTGATCGAATAAAACGGCGCCAAACGTCTCTCGTCAGGCCGTGCTCTCTCCAATAATTCGCTTTCACCGAGGCAATGGCCGAGATCGTGGTCACGGTGAACGAATAAAACGGCGCCAAACGTCTCTCGTCAGGCCGTGCTCTCTCCAATAATTCGCTTTCACCGAGGCAATAGCCGAGATCGTGGTCACGGTGAACGAATAAAACGGCGCCAAACGTCTCTCGTCAGGCCGTGCTCTCTCCAATAATTCGCTTTCACCGAGGCAATAGCCGAGATCGTGGTCACGGTGAGCGAATAAAACGGCGCCAAACGTCTCTCGTCAGGCCGTGCTCTCTCCAATAATTCGCTTTCACCGAGGCAATAGCCGAGATCGTGGTCACGGTGAACGAATAAAACCGCGCCGAACGTCTCTCGTCAGGCCGTGCTCTCTCCAATAATTCGCTTTCACCGAGGCAATAGCCGAGATCGTGGTCACGGTGAACGAATAAAACGGCACCAAACGTCTCTCGTCAGGCCGTGCTCTCTCCAATAATTCGCTTTCACCGAGGCAATAGCCGAGATCGTGGTCACGGTGAACGAATAAAACGGCGCCAAACGTCTCTCGTCAGGTTGTGCTCTCTCCAATAATTCGCTTTCACCGAGGCAATAGACGAGATCGTGGTCACGGTGAACGAATAAAACGGCGCCAAACGTCTCTCGTCAGGCCGTGCTCTCTCCAATAATTCGCTTTCACCGAGGCAATAGCCGAGATCGTGGTCACGGTGAACGAATAAAACGGCGCCAAACGTCTCTCGTCAGGCCGTGCTCTCTCCAATAATTCGCTTTCACCGAGGCAATAGCCGAGATCGTGGTCACGGTGAACGAATAAAACCGCGCCGAACGTCTCTCGTCAGGCCGTGCTCTCTCCAACAATTCGCTTTCACCGAGGCAATAGCCGAGATCGTGGTCACGGTGAACGAATAAAACGGCGCCAAACGTCTCTCGTCAGGCCGTGCTCTCTCCAATAATTCGCTTTCACCGAGGCAATAGCCGAGATCGTGGTCACGGTGAACGAATAAAACGGCGCCAAACGTCTCTCGTCAGGCCGTGCTCTCTCCAATAATTCGCTTTCACCGAGGCAATAGACGAGATCGTGGTCACGGTGAACGAATAAAACGGCGCCAAACGTCTCTCGTCAGGCCGTGCTCTCTCCAATAATTCGCTTTCACCGAGGCAATAGCCGAGATCGTGGTCACGGTGAACGAATAAAACGGCGCCAAACGTCTCTCGTCAGGCCGTGCTCTCTCCAATAATTCGCTTTCACCGAGGCAATAGCCGAGATCGTGGTCACGGTGAACGAATAAAACGGCGCCAAACGTCTCTCGTCAGGCCGTGCTCTCTCCAATAATTCGCTTTCACCGAGGCAATAGCCGAGATCGTGGTCACGGTGAACGAATAAAACGGCGCCAAACGTCTCTCGTCAGGCCGTGCTCTCTCCAATAATTCGCTTTCACCGAGGCAATAGCCGAGATCGTGGTCACGGTGAACGAATAAAACGGCGCCAAACGTCTCTCGTCAGGCCGTGCTCTCTCCAATAATTCGCTTTCACCGAGGCAATAGCCGAGATCGTGGTCACGGTGAACGAATAAAATGTCGCCAAACGTCTCTCGTCAGGCCGTGCTCTCTCCAATAATTCGCTTTCACCGAGGCAATAGCCGAGATCGTGGTCACGGTGAACGAATAAAACGCCGCCAAACGTCTCTCGTCAGGCCGTGCTCTCTCCAATAATTCGCTTTCACCGAGGCAATAGCCGAGATCGTGGTCACGGTGAACGAATAAAACGGCGCCGAACGTCTCTCGTCAGGCCGTGCTCTCTCCAATAATTCGCTTTCACCGAGGCAATAGCCAAGATCGTGGTCACGGTGAACGAATAAAACGGCGCCAAACGTCTCTCGTCAGGCCGTGCTCTCTCCAATAATTCGCTTTCACCGAGGCAATAGCCGAGATCGTGGTCACGGTGAACGAATGAAACCGCGCCGAACGTCTCTCGTCAGGCCGTGCTCTCTCCAATAATTCGCTTTCACCGAGGCAATAGCCGAGATCGTGGTCACGGTGAACGAATAAAACCGCGCCGAACGTCTCTCGTCAGGCCGTGCTCTCTCCAATAATTCGCTTTCACCGAGGCAATAGCCGAGATCGTGGTCACGGTGAACGAATAAAACCGCGCCGAACGTCTCTCGTCAGGCCGTGCTCTCTCCAATAATTCGCTTTCACCGAGGCAATAGCCGAGATCGTGGTCACGGTGAACGAATAAAACGGCGCCAAACGTCTCTCGTCAGGCCGTGCTCTCTCCAATAATTCGCTTTCACCGAGGCAATAGCCGAGATCGTGGTCACGGTGAACGAATAAAACCGCGCCGAACGTCTCTCGTCAGGCCGTGCTCACTCCAATAATTCGCTTTCACCGAGGCAATAGCCGAGATCGTGGTCACGGTGAACGAATAAAACGGCGCCAAACGTCTCTCGTCAGGCCGTGCTCTCTCCAATAATTCGCTTTCACCGAGGCAAGAGCCGAGATCGTGGTAACGGTGAACGAATAAAACGGCGCCAAACGTCTCTCGTCAGGCCGTGCTCTCTCCAATAATTCGCTTTCACCGAGGCAATAGCCGAGATCGTGGTCACGGTGAACGAATAAAACGGCGCCAAACGTCTCTCGTCAGGCCGTGCTCTCTCCAATAATTCGCTTTCACCGAGGCAATAGCCGAGATCGTGGTCACGGTGAACGAATAAAACGGCGCCAAACGTCTCTCGTCAGGCCGTGCTCTCTCCAATAATTCGCTTTCACCGAGGCAATAGCCGAGATCGTGGTCACGGTGAACGAATAAAACGGCGCCAAACGTCTCTCGTCAGGCCGTGCTCTCTCCAATAATTCGCTTTCACCGAGGCAATAGCCGAGATCGTGGTCACGGTGAACGAATAAAACGGCGCCAAACGTCTCTCGTCAGGCCGTGCTCTCTCCAATAATTCGCTTTCACCGAGGCAATAGCCGAGATCGTGGTCACGGTGAACGAATAAAACCGCGCCAAACGTCTCTCGTCAGGCCGTGCTCTCTCCAATAATTCGCTTTCACCGAGGCAATAGCCGAGATCGTGGTCACGGTGAACGAATAAAACGGCGCCAAACGTCTCTCGTCAGGCCGTGCTCTCTCCAATAATTCGCTTTCACCGAGGCAATAGCCGAGATCGTGGTCACGGTGAACGAATAAAACGGCGCCAAACGTCTCTCGTCAGGCCGTGCTCTCTCCAATAATTCGCTTTCACCGAGGCAATAGCCGAGATCGTGGTCACGGTGAACGAATAAAACCGCGCCGAACGTCTCTCGTCAGGCCGTGCTCTCTCCAATAATTCGCTTTCACCGAGGCAATAGCCGAGATCGTGGTCACGGTGAACGAATAAAACGGCGCCAAACGTCTCTCGTCAGGCCGTGCTCTCTCCAATAATTCGCTTTCACCGAGGCAATAGCCGAGATCGTGGTCACGGTGAACGAATAAAACGGCGCCAAACTTCTCTCGTCAGGCCGTGCTCTCTCCAATAATTCGCTTTCACCGAGGCAATAGCCGAGATCGTGGTCACGGTGAACGAATAAAACGGCGCCAAACGTCTCTCGTCAGGCCGTGCTCTCTCCAATAATTCGCTTTCACCGAGGCAATAGCCGAGATCGTGGTCACGGTGAACGAATAAAACGGCGCCAAACGTCTCTCGTCAGGCCGTGCTCTCTCCAATATTTCGCTTTCACCGAGGCAATAGCCGAGATCGTGGTCACGGTGAACGAATAAAACGGCGCCAAACGTCTCTCGACAGGCCGTGCTCTCTCCAATAATTCGCTTTCACCGAGGCAATAGCCGAGATCGTGGTCACGGTGAACGAATAAAACGGTGCCAAACGTCTCTCGTCAGGCCGTGCTCTCTCCAATAATTCGCTTTCACCGAGGCAATAGCCGAGATCGTGGTCACGTGAACGAATAAAACACGGCGCCAAACGTCTCTCGTCAGGCCGTGCTCTCTCCAATAATTCGCTTTCACCGAGGCAATAGCCGAGATCGTGGTCACGGTGAACGAATAAAACGGCGCCGAACGTCTCTCGTCAGGCCGTGCTCTCTCCAATAATTCGCTTTCACCGAGGCAATAGCCGAGATCGTGGTCACGGTGAACGAATAAAACGGCGCCAAACGTCTCTCGTCAGGCCGTGCTCTCTCCAGTAATTCGCTTTCACCGAGGCAATAGCCGAGATCGTGGTCACGGTGAACGAATAAAACGGCGCCAAACGTCTCTCGTCAGGCCGTGCTCTCTCCAATAATTCGCTTTCACCGAGGCAATAGCCGAGATCGTGGTCACGGTGAACGAATAAAACCGCGCCGAACGTCTCTCGTCAGGCCGTGCTCTCTCCAATAATTCGCTTTCACCGAGGCAATAGCCGAGATCGTGGTCACGGTGAACGAATAAAACGGCGCCAAACGTCTCTCGTCAGGCCGTGCTCTCTCCAATAATTCGCTTTCACCGAGGCAATAGCCGAGATCGTGGTCACGGTGAACGAATAAAACCGCGCCGAACGTCTCTCGTCAGGCCGTGCTCTCTCCAATAATTCGCTTTCACCGAGGCAATAGCCGAGATCGTGGTCACGGTGAACGAATAAAACGGCGCCAAACGTCTCTCGTCAGGCCGTGCTCTCTCCAATAATTCGCTTTCACCGAGGCAATAGCCGAGATCGTGGTCACGGTGAACGAATAAAACGGCGCCAAACGTCTCTCGTCAGGCCGTGCTCTCTCCAATAATTCGCTTTCACCGAGGCAATAGCCGAGATCGTGGTCACGGTGAACGAATAAAACGGCGCCAAACGTCTCTCGTCAGGCCGTGCTCTCTCCAATAATTCGCTTTCACCGAGGCAATAGCCGAGATCGTGGTCACGGTGAACGAATAAAACCGCGCCGATCGTCTCTCGTCAGGCCGTGCTCTCTCCAATAATTCGCTTTCACCGAGGCAATAGCCGAGATCGTGGTCACGGTGAACGAATAAAACGGCGCCAAACGTCTCTCGTCAGGCCGTGCTCTCTCCAATAATTCGCTTTCACCGAGGCAAAAGCCGAGATCGTGGTCACGGTGAACGAATAAAACAGCGCCAAACGTCTCTCGTCAGGCCGTGCTCTCTCCAATAATTCGCTTTCACCGAGGCAATAGCCGAGATCGTGGTCACGGTGAACGAATGAAAGGGCGCCAAACGTCTCTCGTCAGGCCGTGCTCTCTCCAATAATTCGCTTTCACCGAGGCAATAGCCGAGATCGTGGTCACGGTGAACGAATAAAACGGCGCCAAACGTCTCTCGTCAGGCCGTGCTCTCTCCAATAATTCGCTTTCACCGAGGCAACAGCCGAGATCGTGGTCACGGTGAACGAATAAAACGGCGCCGAACGTCTCTCGTCAGGCCGTGCTCTCTCCAATAATTCGCTTTCACCGAGGCAATAGCCGAGATCGTGGTCACGGTGAACGAATAAAACCGCGCCGAACGTCTCTCGTCAGGCCGTGCTCTCTCCAATAATTCGCTTTCACCGAGGCAATAGCCGAGATCGTGGTCACGGTGAACGAATAAAACGGCGCCAAACGTCTCTCGTCAGGCCGTGCTCTCTCCAACAATTCGCTTTCACCGAGGCAATAGCCGAGATCGTGGTCACGGTGAACGAATAAAACGGCGCCGAACGTCTCTCGTCAGGCCGTGCTCTCTCCAATAATTCGCTTTCACCGAGGCAATAGCCGAGATCGTGGTCACGGTGAACGAATAAAACCGCGCCGAACGTCTCTCGTCAGGCCGTGCTCTCTCCAATAATTCGCTTTCACCGAGGCAATAGCCGAGATCGTGGTCACGGTGAACGAATAAAACGGCGCCAAACGTCTCTCGTCAGGCCGTGCTCTCTCCAATAATTCGCTTTCACCGAGGCAATAGCCGAGATCGTGGTCACGGTGAACGAATAAAACGGCGCCGAACGTCTCTCGTCAGGCCGTGCTCTCTCCAATAATTCGCTTTCACCGAGGCAATAGCCGAGATCGTGGTCACGGTGAACGAATAAAACCGCGCCAAACGTCTCTCGTCAGGCCGTGCTCTCTCCAATAATTCGCTTTCACCGAGGCAATAGCCGAGATCGTGGTCACGGTGAACGAATAAAACAGCGCCAAACGTCTCTCGTCAGGCCGTGCTCTCTCCAATAATTCGCTTTTCACCGAGGCAATAGCCGAGATCGTGGTCACGGTGAACGAATAAAACCGCGCCGAACGTCTCTCGTCAGGCCGTGCTCTCTCCAATAATTCGATTTCACCGAGGCAATAGCCGAGATCGTGGTCACGGTGAACCAATAAAACGGCGCCAAACGTCTCTCGTCAGGCCGTGCTCTCTCCAATAATTCGCTTTCACCGAGGCAATAGCCGAGATCGTGGTCACGGTGAACGAATAAAACGGCGCCAAACGTCTCTCGTCAGGCCGTGCTCTCTCCAATAATTCGCTTTCACCGAGGCAATAGCCGAGATCGTGGTCACGGTGAACGAATAAAACGGCGCCAAACGTCTCTCGTCAGGCCGTGCTCTCTCCAATAATTCGCTTTCACCGAGGCAATAGCCGAGATCGTGGTCACGGTGAACGAATAAAACCGCGCCGAACGTCTCTCGTCAGGCCGTGCTCTCTCCAATAATTCGATTTCACCGAGGCAATAGCCGAGATCGTGGTCACGGTGAACGAATAAAACGGCGCCAAACGTCACTCGTCAGGCCGTGCTCTCTCCAATAATTCGCTTTCACCGAGGCAATAGCCGAGATCGTGGTCACGGTGAACGAATAAAACCGCACCGAACGTCTCTCGTCAGGCCGTGCTCTCTCCAATAATTCGCTTTCACCGAGGCAATAGCCGAGATCGTGGTCACGGTGAACGAATAAAACCGCGCCGAACGTCTCTCGTCAGGCCGTGCTCTCTCCAATAATTCGCTTTCACCGAGGCAATAGCCGAGATCGTGGTCACGGTGAACGAATAAAACGGCGCCAAACGTCTCTCGTCAGGCCGTGCTCTCTCCAATAATTCGCTTTCACCGAGGCAATAGCCGAGATCGTGGTCACGGTGAACGAATAAAACGGCGCCGAACGTCTCTCGTCAGGCCGTGCTCTCTCCAATAATTCGCTTTCACCGAGGCAATAGCCGAGATCGTGGTCACGGTGAACGAATAAAACCGCGCCAAACGTCTCTCGTCAGGCCGTGCTCTCTCCAATAATTCGCTTTCACCGAGGCAATAGCCGAGATCGTGGTCACGGTGAACGAATAAAACAGCGCCAAACGTCTCTCGTCAGGCCGTGCTCTCTCCAATAATTCGCTTTCACCGAGGCAATAGCCGAGATCGTGGTCACGGTGAACGAATAAAACCGCGCCGAACGTCTCTCGTCAGGCCGTGCTCTCTCCAATAATTCGCTTTCACCGAGGCAATAGCCGAGATCGTGGTCACGGTGAACGAATAAAACGGCGCCAAACGTCTCTCGTCAGGCCGTGCTCTCTCCAATAATTCGCTTTCACCGAGGCAATAGCCGAGATCGTGGTCACGGTGAACGAATAAAACGGCGCCAAACGTCTCTCGTCAGGCCGTGCTCTCTCCAATAATTCGCTTTCACCGAGGCAATAGCCGAGATCGTGGTCACGGTGAACGAATAAAACGGCGCCAAACGTCTCTCGTCAGGCCGTGCTCTCTCCAATAATTCGCTTTCACCGAGGCAATAGCCGAGATCGTGGTCACGGTGAACGAATAAAACCGCGCCGAACGTCTCTCGTCAGGCCGTGCTCTCTCCAATAATTCGCTTTCACCGAGGCAATAGCCGAGATCGTGGTCACGGTGAACGAATAAAACGGCGCCAAACGTCACTCGTCAGGCCGTGCTCTCTCCAATAATTCGCTTTCACCGAGGCAATAGCCGAGATCGTGGTCACGGTGAACGAATAAAACCGCGCCGAACGTCTCTCGTCAGGCCGTGCTCTCTCCAATAATTCGCTTTCACCGAGGCAATAGCCGAGATCGTGGTCACGGTGAACGAATAAAACCGCGCCGAACGTCTCTCGTCAGGCCGTGCTCTCTCCAATAATTCGATTTCACCGAGGCAATAGCCGAGATCGTGGTCACGGTGAACGAATAAAACCGCGCCGAACGTCTCTCGTCAGGCCGTGCTCTCTCCAATAATTCGCTTTCACCGAGGCAATAGCCGAGATCGTGGTCACGGTGAACGAATAAAACCGCGCCGAACGTCTCTCGTCAGGCCGTGCTCTCTCCAATAATTCGCTTTCACCGAGGCAATAGCCGAGATCGTGGTCATGGTGAACGAATAAAACCGCGCCGAACGTCTCTCATCAGGCCGTGCTCTCTCCAATAATTCGCTTTCACCGAGGCAATAGCCGAGATCGTGGTCACGGTGAACGAATAAAACCGCGCCGAACGTCTCTCGTCAGGCCGTGCTCTCTCCAATAATTCGCTTTCACCGAGGCAAGAGCCGAGATCGTGGTCACGGTGAACGAATAAAACGGCGCCGAACGTCTCTCGTCAGGCCGTGCTCTCTCCAATAATTCGCTTTCACCGAGGCAATAGCCGAGATCGTGGTCACGGTGAACGAATAAAACCGCGCCGAACGTCTCTCGTCAGGCCGTGCTCTCTCCAATAATTCGCTTTCACCGAGGCAATAGCCGAGATCGTGGTCACGGTGAACAAATAAAACCGCGCCGAACGTCTCTCGTCAGGCCGTGCTCTCTCCAATAATTCGCTTTCACCGAGGCAATAGCCGAGATCGTGGTCACGGTGAACGAATAAAACCGCGCCGAACGTCTCTCGTCAGGCCGTGCTCTCTCCAATAATTCGCTTTCACCGAGGCAATAGCCGAGATCGTGGTCACGGTGAACGAATAAAACCGCGCCGAACGTCTCCCGTCAGGCCGTGCTCTCTCCAATAATTCGCTTTCACCGAGGCAATAGCCGAGATCGTGGTCACGGTGAACGAATAAAACCGCGCCGAACGTCTCTCGTCAGGCCGTGCTCTCTCCAATAATTCGCTTTCACCGAGGCAATAGCCGAGATCGTGGTCACGGTGAACGAATAAAACGGCGCCAAACGTCTCTCTTCAGGCCGTGCTCTCTCCAATAATTCGCTTTCACCGAGGCAATAGCCGAGATCGTGGTCACGGTGAACGAATAAAACCGCGCCGAACGTCTCTCGTCAGGCCGTGCTCTCTCCAATAATTCGCTTTCACCGAGGCAATAGCCGAGATCGTGGTCACGGTGAACGAATAAAACCGCGCCGAACGTCTCTCGTCAGGCCGTGCTCTCTCCAATAATTCGCTTTCACCGAGGCAATAGCCCAGATCGTGGTCACGGTGAACAAATAAAACCGCGCCGAACGTCTCTCGTCAGGCCGTGCTCTTTCCAATAATTCGCTTTCACCGAGGCAATAGCCGAGATCATGGTCACGGTGAACGAATAAAACCGCGCCGAACGTCTCTCGTCAGGCCGTGTTCTCTCCAATAATTCGCTTTCACCGAGGCAATAGCCGAGATCGTGGTCACGGTGAACGAATAAAACCGCGCCGAACGTCTCTCGTCAGGCCGTGCTCTCTCCAATAATTCGCTTTCAGCGAGGCAATAGCCGAGATCGTGGTCACGGTGAACGAATAAAACCGCGCCGAACGTCTCTCGTCAGGCCGTGCTCTCTCCAATAATTCGCTTTCACCGAGGCAATAGCCGAGATCGTGGTCACGGTGAACGAATAAAACGGCGCCGAACGTCTCTCGTCAGGCCGTGCTCTCTCCAATAATTCGCTTTCACCGAGGCAATAGCCGAGATCGTGGTCACGGTGAACGAATAAAACCGCGCCGAACGTCTCTCGTCAGGCCGTGCTCTCTCCAATAATTCGCTTTCACCGAGGCAATAGCCGAGATCGTGGTCACGGTGAACGAATAAAACCGCGCCGAACGTCTCTCGTCAGGCCGTGCTCTCTCCAATAATTCGCTTTCACCGAGGCGATAGCCGATATCGTGGTCACGGTGAACGAATAAAACCGCGCCGAACGTCTCTCGTCAGGCAGTGCTCTCTCCAATAATTCGCTTTCACCGAGGCAATAGCCGAGATCGTGGTCATGGTGAACGAATAAAACGACGCCGAACGTCTCTCGTCAGGCCGTGCTCTCTCCAATAATTCGCTTTCACCGAGGCAATAGCCGAGATCGTGGTCACGGTGAACGAATAAAACCGCGCCGAACGTCTCTCGTCAGGCCGTGCTCTCTCCAATAATTCGCTTTCACCGAGGCAATAGCCGAGATCGTGGTCACGGTGAACGAATAAAACCGCGCCGAACGTCTCTCGTCAGGCCGTGCTCTCTCCAATAATTCGCTTTCACCGAGGCAATAGCCGAGATCGTGGTCACGGTGAACGAATAAAACGGCGCCAAACGTCTCTCGTCAGGCCGTGCTCTCTCCAATAATTCGCTTTCACCGAGGCAATAGCCGAGATCGTGGTCACGGTGAACGAATAAAACGGCGCCAAACGTCTCTCGTCAGGCCGTGCTCTCTCCAATAATTCGCTTTAACCGAGGCAATAGCCGAGATCGTGGTCACGGTGAACGAATAAAACGGCGCCAAACGTCTCTCGTCAGGCCGTGCTCTCTCCAATAATTCGCTTTCACCGAGGCAATAGCCGAGATCGTGGTCACGGTGAACGAATAAAACGGCGCCAAACGTCTCTCGTCAGGCCGTGCTCTCTCCAATAATTCGCTTTCACCGAGGCAATAGCCGAGATCGTGGTCACGGTGAACGAATAAAACCGCGCCGAACGTCTCTCGTCAGGCCGTGCTCTCTCCAATAATTCGCTTTCACCGAGGCAATAGCCGAGATCGTGGTCACGGTGAACGAATAAAACCGCGCCAAACGTCTCTCGTCAGGCCGTGCTCTCTCCAATAATTCGCTTTCACCGAGGCAATAGCCGAGATCGTGGTCACGGTGAACGAATAAAACGGCGCCAAACGTCTCTCGTCAGGCCGTGCTCTCTCCAATAATTCGCTTTCACCGAGGCAATAGCCGAGATCCTGGTCACGGTGAACGAATAAAACCGCGCCAAACGTCTCTCGTCAGGCCGTGCTCTCTCCAATAATTCGCTTTCACCGAGGCAATAGCCGAGATAGTGGTCACGGTGAACGAATATAACGGCGCCGAACGTCTCTCGTCAGGCCGTGCTCTCTCCAGTAATTCGCTTTCACCGAGGCAATAGCCGAGATCGTGGTCACGGTGAACGAATAAAACCGCGCCGAACGTCTCTCGTCAGGCCGTGCTCTCTCCAATAATTCGCTTTCACCGAGGCAATAGCCGAGATCGTGGTCACGGTGAACGAATAAAACGGCGCCGAACGTCTCTCGTCAGGCCGTGCTCTCTCCAATAATTCGCTTTCACCGAGGCAATAGCCGAGATCGTGGTCACGGTGAACGAATTAAACCGCGCCGAACGTCTCTCGTCAGGCCGTGCTCTCTCCAATAATTCGCTTTCACCGAGGCAATAGCCGAGATCGTGGTCACGGTGAACGAATAAAACGACGCCGAACGTCTCTCGTCAGGCCGTGCTCTCTCCAATAATTCGCTTTCACCGAGGCAATAGCCGAGATCGTGGTCACGGTGAACGAATAAAACCGCGCCGAACGTCTCTTGTCAGGCCGTGCTCTCTCCAATAATTCGCTTTCACCGAGGCAATAGCCGAGATCGTGGTCACGGTGAACGAATAAAACCGCGCCGAACGTCTCTCGTCAGGCCGTGCTCTCTCCAATAATTCGCTTTCACCGAGGCAATAGCCGAGATCGTGGTCACGGTGAACGAATAAAACCGCGCCAAACGTCTCTCGTCAGGCCGTGCTCTCTCCAATAATTCGCTTTCACCGAGGCAATAGCCGAGATCGTGGTCACGGTGAACGAATAAAACCGCGCCGAACGTCTCTCGTCAGGCCGTGCTCTCTCCAATAATTCGCTTTCACCGAGGCAATAGCCGAGATCGTGGTCACGGTGAACGAATAAAACGGCGCCAAACGTCTCTCGTCAGGCCGTGCTCTCTCCAATAATTCGCTTTCACCGAGGCAATAGCCGAGATCGTGGTCACGGTGAACGAATAAAACCGCGCCGAACGTCTCTCGTCAGGCCGTGCTCTCTCCAATAATTCGCTTTCACCGAGGCAATAGCCGAGATCGTGGTCACGGTGAACGAATAAAACCGCGCCAAACGTCTCTCGTCAGGCCGTGTTCTCTCCAATAATTCGCTTTCACCGAGGCAATAGCCGAGATCGTGGTCACGGTGAACGAATAAAACGGCGCCAAACGTCTCTCGTCAGGCCGTGCTCTCTCCAATAATTCGCTTTCACCGAGGCAATAGCCGAGATCGTGGTCACGGTGAACGAATAAAACCGCGCCAAACGTCTCTCGTCAGGCCGTGCTCTCTCCAATAATTCGCTTTCACCGAGGCAATAGCCGAGATCGTGGTCACGGTGAACGAATAAAACGGCCGCCGAACGTCTCTCGTCAGGCCGTGCTCTCTCCAATAATTCGCTTTCACCGAGGCAATAGCCGAGATCGCGGTCACGGTGACGAATAAAACCGCGCCGAACGTCTCTCGTCAGGCCGTGCTCTCTCCAATAATTCGCTTTCACCGAGGCAATAGCCGAGATCGTGGTCACGGTGAACGAATAAAACGGCGCCAAACGTCTCTCGTCAGGCCGTGCTCTCTCCAATAATTCGCTTTCACCGAGGCAATAGCCGAGATCGTGGTCACGGTGAACGAATAAAACGGCGCCAAACGTCTCTCGTCAGGCCGTGCTCTCTCCAATAATTCGCTTTCACCGAGGCAATAGCCGAGATCGTGGTCACGGTGAACGAATAAAACGGCGCCGAACGTCTCTCGTCAGGCCGTGCTCTCTCCAATAATTCGCTTTCACCGAGGCAATAGCCGAGATCGTGGTCACGGTGAACGAATTAAACCGCGCCGAACGTCTCTCGTCAGGCCGTGCTCTCTCCAATAATTCGCTTTCACCGAGGCAATAGCCGAGATCGTGGTCACGTGTGAACGAATAAAACGACGCCGAACGTCTCTCGTCAGGCCGTGCTCTCTCCAATAATTCGCTTTCACCGAGGCAATAGCCGAGATCGTGGTCACGGTGAACGAATAAAACCGCGCCGAACGTCTCTCGTCAGGCCGTGCTCTCTCCAATAATTCGCTTTCACCGAGGCAATAGCCGAGATCGTGGTCACGGTGAACGAATAAAACCGCGCCGAACGTCTCTCGTCGGGCCGTGCTCTCTCCAATAATTCGCTTTCACCGAGGCAATAGCCGAGATCGTGGTCACGGTGAACGAATAAAACCGCGCCAAACGTCTCTCGTCCAGGCCGTGCTCTCTCCAATAATTCGCTTTCACCGAGGCAATAGCCGAGATCGTGGTCACGGTGAACGAATAAAACCGCCGCCGAACGTCTCTCGTCAGGCCGTGCTCTCTCCAATAATTCGCTTTCACCGAGGCAATAGCCGAGATCGTGGTCACGGTGAACGAATAAAACGGCGCCAAACGTCTCTCGTCAGGCCGTGCTCTCTCCAATAATTCGCTTTCACCGAGGCAATAGCCGAGATCGTGGTCACGGTGAACGAATAAAACGGCGCCAAACGTCTCTCGTCAGGCCGCGCTCTCTCCAATAATTCGCTTTCACCGAGGCAATAGCCGAGATCGTGGTCACGGTGAACGAATAAAACGGCGCCAAACGTCTCTCGTCAGGCCGTGCTCTCTCCAATAATTCGCTTTCACCGAGGCAATTGCCGAGATCGTGGTCACGGTGAACGAATAAAACCGCGCCGAACGTCTCTCGTCAGGCCGTGCTCTCTCCAATATTTCGCTTTCACCGAGGCAATAGCCGAGATCGTGGTCACGGTGAACGAATAAAACCGCGCCAAACGTCTCTCGTCAGGCCGTGCTCTCTCCAATAATTCGCTTTCACCGAGGCAATAGCCGAGATCGTGGTCACGGTGAACGAATAAAACGGCGCCAAACGTCTCTCGTCAGGCCGTGCTCTCTCCAATAATTCGCTTTCACCGAGGCAATAGCCGAGATCGTGGTCACGGTGAACGAATAAAACCGCGCCAAACGTCTCTCGTCAGGCCGTGCTCTCTCCAATAATTCGCTTTCACCGAGGCAATAGCCGAGATCGTGGTCACGGTGAACGAATAAAACCGCGCCAAACGTCTCTCGTCAGGCCGTGCTCTCTCCAATAATTCGTTTTCACCGAGGCAATAGCCGAGATCGTGGTCACGGTGAACGAATAAAACCGCGCCGAACGTCTCTCGTCAGGCCGTGCTCTCTCCAATAATTCGCTTTCACCGAGGCAATAGCCGAGATCGTGGTCACGGTGAACGAATAAAACGGCGCCAAACGTCTCTCGTCAGGCCGTGCTCTCTCCAATAATTCGCTTTCACCGAGGCAATAGCCGAGATCGTGGTCACGGTGAACGAATAAAACGGCGCCAAACGTCTCTCGTCAGGCCGTGCTCTCTCCAATAATTCGCTTTCCACCGAGGCAATAGCCGAGATCGTGGTCACGGTGAACGAATAAAACGGCGCCAAACGTCTCTCTTCAGGCCGTGCTCTCTCCAATAATTCGCTTTCACCGAGGCAATAGGCCGAGATCGTGGTCACGGTGAACGAATAAAACCGCGCCGAACGTCTCTCGTCAGGCCGTGCTCTCTCCAATAATTCGCTTTCACCGAGGCAATAGCCGAGATCGTGGTCACGGTGAACGAATAAAACCGCGCCAAACGTCTCTCGTCAGGCCGTGCTCTCTCCAATAATTCGCTTTCACCGAGGCAATAGCCGAGATCGTGGTCACGGTGAACGAATAAAACGGCGCCAAACGTCTCTCGTCAGGCCGTGCTCTCTCCAATAATTCGCTTTCACCGAGGCAATAGCCGAGATCGTGGTCACGGTGAACGAATAAAACCGCGCCAAACGTCTCTCGTCAGGCCGTGCTCTCTCCAATAATTCGCTTTCACCGAGGCAATAGCCGAGATCGTGGTCACGGTGAACGAATAAAACGGCGCCAAACGTCTCTCGTCAGGCCGTGCTCTCTCCAATAATTCGCTTTCACCGAGGCAATAGCCGAGATCGTGGTCACGGTGAACGAATAAAACCGCGCCGAACGTCTCTCGTCAGGCCGTGCTCTCTCCAATAATTCGCTTTCACCGAGGCAATAGCCGAGATCGTGGTCACGGTGAACGAATAAAACGGCGCCAAACGTCTCTCGTCAGGCCGTGCTCTCTCCAATAATTCGCTTTCACCGAGGGAATAGCCGAGATCGTGGTCACGGTGAACGAATAAAACGGCGCCGAACGTCTCTCGTCAGGCCGTGCTCTCTCCAATAATTCGCTTTCACCGAGGCAATTGCCGAAATCGTGGTCACGGTGAACGAATTAAACCGCGCGGAACGTCTCTCGTCAGGCCGTGCTCTCTCCAATAATTCGCTTTCACCGAGGCAATAGCCGAGATCGTGGTCACGGTGAACGAATAAAACGGCGCCAAACGTCTCTCGTCAGGCCGTGCTCTCTCCAATAATTCGCTTTCACCGAGGCGATAGCCGAGATCGTGGTCACGGTGAACGAATAAAACCGCGCCGAACGTCTCTCGTCAGGCAGTGCTCTCTCCAATAATTCGCTTTCACCGAGGCAATAGCCGAGATCGTGGTCACGGTGAACGAATAAAACCGCGCCAAACGTCTCTCGTCAGGCCGTGCTCTCTCCAATAATTCGCTTTCACCGAGGCAATAGCCGAGATTGTGGTCACGGTGAACGAATAAAACGGCGCCGAACGTCTCTCGTCAGGCCGTGCTCTCTCCAATAATTTGCTTTCACCGAGGCAATAGCCGAGATTGTGGTCACGGTGAACGAATAAAACCGCGCCGAACGTCTCTCGTCAGGCCGTGCTCTCTCCAATAATTCGCTTTCACCGAGGCAATAGCCGAGATCGTGGTCACGGTGAACGAATAAAACGGCGCCAAACGTCTCTCGTCAGGCCGTGCTCTCTCCAATAATTCGCTTTCACCGAGGCAATAGCCGAGATCGTGGTCACGGTGAACGAATAAAACGGCGCCGAACGTCTCTCGTCAGGCCGTGCTCTCTCCAATAATTCGCTTTCACCGAGACAATAGCCGAGATCGGGGTCACGGTGAACGAATAAAACCGCGCCGAACGTCTCTCGTCAGGCCGTGCTCTCTCCAATAATTCGCTTTCACCGAGGCAATAGCCGAGATCGTGGTCACGGTGAACGAATAAAACCGCGCCGAACGTCTCTCGTCAGGCCGTGCTCTCTCCAATAATTCGCTTTCACCGAGGCGATAGCCGAGATCGTGGTCACGGTGAACGAATAAAACCGCGCCGAACGTCTCTCGTCAGGCAATGCTCTTTCCAATAATTCGCTTTCACCGAGGCAATAGCCGAGATCGTGGTCACGGTGAACGAATAAAACGACGCCGAACGTCTCTCGTCAGGCCGTGCTCTCTCCAATAATTCGCTTTCACCGAGGCAATAGCCGAGATCGTGGTCACGGTGAACGAATAAAACCGCGCCAAACGTCTCTCGTCAGGCCGTGCTCTCTCCAATAATTCGCTTTCACCGAGGCAATAGCCGAGATCGTGGTCACGGTGAACGAATAAAACCGCGCCGAACGTCTCTCGTCAGGCCGTGCTCTCTCCAATAATTCGCTTTCACCGAGGCAATAGCCGAGATCGTGGTCACGGTGAACGAATAAAACGGCGCCAAACGTCTCTCGTCAGGCCGTGCTCTCTCCAATAATTCGCTTTCACCGAGGCAATAGCCGAGATCGTGGTCACGGTGAACGAATAAAATGGCGCCAAACGTCTCTCGTCAGGCCGTGCTCTCTCCAATAATTCGCTTTCACCGAGGCAATAGCCCAGATCGTGGTCACGGTGAACGAATAAAACGGCGCCAAACGTCTCTCGTCAGGCCGTGCTCTCTCCAATAATTCGCTTTCACCGAGGCAATAGCCGAGATCGTGGTCACGGTGAACAAATAAAACCGCGCCAAACGTCTCTCGTCAGGCCGTGCTCTCTCCAATAATTCGCTTTCACCGAGGCAATAGCCGAGATCGTGGTCACGGTGAACGAATAAAACGGCGCCAAACGTCTCTCGTCAGGCCGTGCTCTCTCCAATAATTCGCTTTCACCGAGGCAATAGCCGAGATCGTGGTCACGGTGAACGAATAAAACCGCGCCAAACGTCTCTCGTCAGGCCGTGCTCTCTCCAATAATTCGCTTTCACCGAGGCAATAGCCGAGATCGTGGTCACGGTGAACGAATAAAACGGCGCCGAACGTCTCTCGTCAGGCCGTGCTCTCTCCAATAATTCGCTTTCACCGAGGCAATAGCCGAGATCGTGGTCACGGTGAACGAATAAAACCGCGCCGAACGTCTCTCGTCAGGCCGTGCTCTCTCCAATAATTCGCTTTCACCGAGGCAATAGCCGAGATCGTGGTCACGGTGAACGAATAAAACGGCGCCAAACGTCTCTCGTCAGGCCGTGCTCTCTCCAATAATTCGCTTTCACCGAGGCAATAGCCGAGATCGTGGTCACGGTGAACGAATAAAACGGCGCCGAACGTCTCTCGTCAGGCCGTGCTCTCTCCAATAATTCGCTTTCACCGAGGCGATAGCCGAGATCGTGGTCATGGTGAACGAATAAAACCGCGCCGACCGTCTCTCGTCAGGCAGTGCTCTCTCCAAAAATTCGCTTTCACCGAGGCAATAGCCGAGATCGTGGTCACGGTGAACGAATAAAACGACGCCGAACGTCTCTCGTCAGGCCGTGCTCTCTCCAATAATTCGCTTTCACCGAGGCAATAGCCGAGATCGTGGTCACGGTGAACGAATAAAACCGCGCCGAACGTCTCTCGTCAGGCCGTGCTCTCTCCAATAATTCGCTTTCACCGAGGCAATAGCCGAGATCGTGGTCACGGTGAACGAATAAAACCGCGCCGAACGTCTCTCGTCAGGCCGTGCTCTCTCCAATAATTCGCTTTCACCGAGGCAATAGCCGAGATCGTGGTCACGGTGAACAAATAAAACCGCGCCAAACGTCTCTCGTCAGGCCGTGCTCTCTCCAATATTTCGCTTTCACCGAGGCAATAGCCGAGATCGTGGTCACGGTGAACGAATAAAACCGCGCCGAACGTCTCTCGTCAGGCCGTGCTCTCTCCAATAATTCGCTTTCACCGAGGCAATAGCCGAGATCGTGGTCACGGTGAACGAATAAAACGGCGCCAAACGTCTCTCGTCAGGCCGTGCTCTCTCCAATAATTCGCTTTCACCGAGGCAATAGCCGAGATCGTGGTCACGGTGAACGAATAAAACCGCGCCGAACGTCTCTCGTCAGGCCGTGCTCTCTCCAATAATTCGCTTTCACCGAGGCAATATCCGAGATCGTGGTCACGGTGAACGAATAAAACCGCGCCAAACGTCTCTCGTCAGGCCGTGCTCTCTCCAATAATTCGCTTTCACCGAGGCAATAGCCGAGATCGTGGTCACGGTGAACGAATAAAACGGCGCCAAACGTCTCTCGTCAGGCCCTGCTCTCTCCAATAATTCGCTTTCACCGAGGCAATAGCCGAGATCGTGGTCACGGTGAACGAATAAAACCGCGCCAAACGCCTCTCGTCAGGCCGTGCTCTCTCCAATAATTCGCTTTCACCGAGGCAATAGCCGAGATCGTGGTCACGGTGAACGAATAAAACGGCGCCAAACGTCTCTCGTCAGGCCGTGCTCTCTCCAATAATTCGCTTTCACCGAGGCAATAGCCGAGATCGTGGTCACGGTGAACGAATAAAACCGCGCCAAACGTCTCTCGTCAGGCCGTGCTCTCTCCAATAATTCGCTTTCACCGAGGCAATAGCCGAGATCGTGGTCACGGTGAACGAATAAAACGGCGCCGAACGTCTCTCGTCAGGCCGTGCTCTCTCCAATAATTCGCTTTCACCGAGGCAATAGCCGAGATCGTGGTCACGGTGAACGAATAAAACCGCGCCGAACGTCTCTCGTCAGGCCGTGCTCTCTCCAATAATTCGCTTTCACCGAGGCAATAGCCGAGATCGTGGTCACGGTGAACGAATAAAACGGCGCCAAACGTCTCTCGTCAGGCCGTGCTCTCTCCAATAATTCGCTTTCACCGAGGCAATAGCCGAGATCGTGGTCACGGTGAACGAATAAAACGGCGCCGAACGTCTCTCGTCAGGCCGTGCTCTCTCCAATAATTCGCTTTCACCGAGGCAATAGCCGAGATCGTGGTCACGGTGAACGAATTAAACCGCGCCGAACGTCTCTCGTCAGGCCGTGCTCTCTCCAATAATTCGCTTTCACCGAGGCAATAGCCGAGATCGTGGTCACGGTGAACGAATAAAAACGGCGCCAAACGTCTCTCGTCAGGCCGTGCTCTCTCCAATAATTCGCTTTTACCGAGGCAATAGCCGAGATCGTGGTCACGGTGAACGAATAAAACGGCGCCAAACGTCTCTCGTCAGGCCGTGCTCTCTCCAATAATTCGCTTTCACCGAGGCAATAGCCGAGATCGTGGTCACGGTGAACGAATAAAACGGCGCCGAACGTCTCTCGTCAGGCCGTGCTCTCTCCAATAATTCGCTTTCCACCGAGGCAATAGCCGAGATCGTGGTCACGGTGACCGAATAAAACCGCGCGGAACGTCTCTCGTCAGGCCGTGCTCTCTCCATAATTCGCTTTCAGCGAGGCAATAGCCGAGATCGTGGTCACGGTGAACGAATAAAACCGCGCCGAACGTCTCTCGTCAGGCCGTGCTCTCTCCAATAATTCGCTTTCACCGAGGCAATAGCCGAGATCGTGGTCACGGTGAACGAATAAAACCGCGCCGAACGTCTCTCGTCAGGCCGTGCTCTCTCCAATAATTCGCTTTCACCGAGGCAATAGCATAGATCGTGGTCACGGTGAACGAATAAAACGGCGCCAAACGTCTCTCGTCAGGCCGTGCTCTCTCCAATAATTCGCTTTCACCGAGGCAATAGCCGAGATCGTGGTCACGGTGAACGAATAAAACGGCGCCAAACGTCTCTCGTCAGGCCGTGCTCTCTCCAATAATTCGCTTTCACCGAGGCAATAGCCGAGATCGTGGTCACGGTGAACGAATAAAACGGCGCCAAACGTCTCTCGTCAGGCCGTGCTCTCTCCAATAATTCGCTTTCACCGAGGCAATAGCCGAGATCGTGGTCACGGTGAACGAATAAAACCGCGCCGAACGTCTCTCGTCAGGCCGTGCTCTCTCCAATATTTCGCTTTCACCGAGGCAATAGCCGAGATCGTGGTCACGGTGAACGAATAAAACCGCGCCAAACGTCTCTCGTCAGGCCGTGCTCTCTCCAATAATTCGCTTTCACCGAGGCAATAGCCGAGATCGTGGTCACGGTGAACGAATAAAACGGCGCCAAACGTCTCTCGTCAGGCCGTGCTCTCTCCAATAATTCGCTTTCACCGAGGCAATAGCCGAGATCGTGGTCACGGTGAACGAATAAAACCGCGCCAAACGTCTCTCGTCAGGCCGTGCTCTCTCCAATAATTCGCTTTCACCGAGGCAATAGCCGAGATCGTGGTCACGGTGAACGAATAAAACGGCGCCGAACGTCTCTCGTCAGGCCGTGCTCTCTCCAATAATTCGCTTTCACCGAGGCAATAGCCGAGATCGTGGTCACGGTGAACGAATAAAACCGCGCCGAATGTCTCTCGTCAGGCCGTGCTCTCTCCAATAATTCGCTTTCACCGAGGCAATAGCCGAGATCGTGGTCACGGTGAACGAATAAAACGGCGCCAAACGTCTCTCGTCAGGCCGTGCTCTCTCCAATAATTCGCTTTCACCGAGGCAATAGCCGAGATCGTGGTCACAGTGAACGAATAAAACGGCGCCGAACGTCTCTCGTCAGGCCGTGCTCTCTCCAATAATTCGCTTTCACCGAGGCAATAGCCGAGATCGTGGTCACGGTGAACGAATTAAACCGCGCCGAACGTCTCGTCAGGCCGTGCTCTCTCCAATAATTCGCTTTCACCCGAGGCAATAGCCGAGATCGTGGTCACGGTGAACGAATAAAACGGCGCCAAACGTCTCTCGTCAGGCCGTGCTCTCTCCAATAATTCGCTTTCACCGAGGCAATAGCCGAGATCGTGGTCACGGTGAACGAATAAAACGGCGCCGAACGTCTCTCGTCAGGCCGTGCTCTCTCCAATAATTCGCTTTCACCGAGGCAATAGCCGAGATCGTGGTCACGGTGAACGAATAAAACCGCGCCAAACGTCTCTCGTCAGGCCGTGCTCTCTCCAATAATTCGCTTTCACCGAGGCAATAGCCGAGATCGTGGTCACGGTGAACGAATAAAACGGCGCCAAACGTCTCTCGTCAGGCCGTGCTCTCTCCTATAATTCGCTTTTACCGAGGCAATAGCCGAGATCGTGGTCACGGTGAACGAATAAAACGGCGCCAAACGTCTCTCGTCAGGCCGTGCTCTCTCCAATAATTCGCTTTCACCGAGGCAATAGCCGAGATCGTGGTCACGGTGAACGAATAAAACGGCGCCGAACGTCTCTCGTCAGGCCGTGCTCTCTCCAATAATTCGCTTTAACCGAGGCAATAGCCTAGATCGTGGTCACGGTGACCGAATAAAACCGCGCGGAACGTCTCTCGTCAGGCCGTGCTCTCTCCAATAATTCGCTTTCACCGAGGCAATAGCCGAGATCGTGGTCACGGTGAACGAATAAAACCGCGCCGAACGTCTCTCGTCATTCCGTGCTCTCTCCAATAATTCGCTTTCACCGAGGCAATAGCCGAGATCGTGGTCACGGTGAACGAATAAAACCGCGCCGAACGTCTCTCGTCAGGCCGTGCTCTCTCCAATAATTCGCTTTCACCGAGGCAATAGCCGAGATCGTGGTCACGGTGAACGAATAAAACGGCGCCAAACGTCTCTCGTCAGGCCGTGCTCTCTCCAATAATTCGCTTTCACCGAGGCAATAGCCGAGATCGTGGTCACGGTGAACGAATAAAACCGCGCCGAACGTCTCTTGTCAGGCCGTGCTCTCTCCAATAATTCGCTTTCACCGAGGCAATAGCCGAGATCGTGGTCACGGTGAACGAATAAAACCGCGCCGAACGTCTCTCGTCAGGCCGTGCTCTCTCCAATAATTCGATTTCACCGAGGCAATAGCCGAGATCGTGGTCACGGTGAACGAATAAAACCGCGCCGAACGTCTCTCGTCAGGCCGTGCTCTCTCCAATAATTCGCTTTCACCGAGGCAATAGCCGAGATCGTGGTCACGGTGAACGAATAAAACCGCGCCGAACGTCTCTCGTCAGGCCGTGCTCTCTCCAATAATTCGCTTTCACCGAGGCAATAGCCGAGATCGTGGTCACGGTGAACGAATAAAACCGCGCCGAACGTCTCTCGTCAGGCCGTGCTCTCTCCAATAATTCGCTCTCACCGAGGCAATAGCCCAGATCGTGGTCACGGTGAACGAATAAAACCGCGCCGAACGTCTCTCGTCAGGCCGTGCTCTCTCCAATAATTCTCTTTCACCGAGGCAATGGCCGAGATCGTGGTCACGGTGAACGAATAAAACCGCGCCGAACGTCTCTCGTCAGGCCGTGTTCTCTCCAATAATTCGCTTTCACCGAGGCAATGGCCGAGATCCTGGTCACGGTGAACGAATAAAACCGCGCCGAACGTCTCTCATCAAGCCGTGCTCTCTCCAATAATTCGCTTTCAGCGAGGCAATAGCCGAGATCGTGGTCACGGTGAACGAATAAAACCGCGCCGAACGTCTCTCGTCAGGCCGTGCTCTCTCCAATAATTCGCTTTCACCGAGGCAATAGCCGAGATCGTGGTCACGGTGAACGAATAAAACGGCGCCGAACGTCTCTCGTCAGGCCGTGCTCTCTCCAATAATTCGCTTTCACCGAGGCAATAGCCCAGATCGTGGTCACGGTGAACGAATAAAACCGCGCCGAACGTCTCTCGTCAGGCCGTGCTCTCTCGAATAATTCGCTTTCACCGAGGCAATAGCCGAGATCGTGGTCACGGTGAACGAATAAAACCGCGCCGAACGTCTCTCGTCAGGCCGTGCTCTCTCCAATAATTCGCTTTCACCGAGGCAATAGCCGAGATCGTGGTCACGGTGAACGAATAAAACCGCGCAGAACGTTTCTCGTCAGGCCGTGCTCCCTCCAATAATTCGCTTTCACCGAGGCGATAGCCGAGATCGTGGTCACGGTGAACGAATAAAACCGCGCCGAACGTCTCTCGTCAGGCCGTGCTCTCTCCAATAATTCGCTTTCACCGAGGCAATAGCCGAGATCGTGGTCACGGTGAACGAATAAAACGACGCCGAACGTCTCTCGTCAGGCCGTGCTCTCTCCAATAATTCGCTTTCACCTAGGCAATAGCCGAGATCGTGGTCACGGTGAACGAATAAAACCGCGTCGAACGTCTCTCGTCAGGCCGTGCTCTCTCCAATAATTCGCTTTCACCGAGGCAATAGCCGAGATCGTGGTCACGGTGAACGAATAAAACCGCGCCGAACGTCTCTCGTCAGGCCGTGCTCTCTCCAATAATTCGCTTTCACCGAGGCAATAGCCGAGATCGTGGTCACGGTGAACGAATAAAACCGCGCCGTACGTCTCTCGTCAGGCCGTGCTCTCTCCAATAATTCGCTTTCACCGAGGCAATAGCCGAGATCGTGGTCACGGTGAACGAATAAAACCGCACCGAACGTCCTCTCGTCAGGCCGTGCTCTCTCCAATAATTCGCTTTCACCGAGGCAGTAGCCGAGATCGTGGTCACGGTGAACGAATAAAACGGCGCCAAACGTCTCTCGTCAGGCCGTGCTCTCTCCAATAATTCGCTTTCACCGAGGCAATAGCCGAGATCGTGGTCACGGTGAACGAATAAAACCGCGCCGAACGTCTCTCGTCAGGCCGTGCTCTCTCCAATAATTCGCTTTCACCGAGGCAATAGCCGAGATCGTGGTCACGGTGAACGAATAAAACCGCGCCGAACGTCTCTCGTCAGGCCGTGCTCTCTCCAATAATTCGCTTTCACCGAGGCAATAGCCGAGATGGTGGTCACGGTGAACGAATAAAACCGCGCCGAACGTCTCTCGTCAGGCCGTGCTCTCTCCAATAATTCGCTTTCACCGAGGCAATAGCCGAGATCGTGGTCACGGTGAACGAATAAAACCGCGCCGAACGTCTCTCGTCAGGCCGTGCTCTCTCCAATAATTCGCTTTCACCGAGGCAATAGCCGAGATCGTGGTCACGGTGAACGAATAAAACCGCGCCGAACGTCTCTCGTCAGGCCTTGCTCTCTCCAATAATTCGCTTTCACCGAGCCAATAGACGCCGTCGTGGTCACGGTGAACGAATAAAACCGCGCCGAACGTCTCTCGTCAGGCCGTGCTCGCTCCAATAATTCGCTTTCACCGAGGCAATAGCCGAGATCGTGGTCACGGTGAACGAATAAAACCGCGCCGAACGTCTCTCGTCAGGCCGTGCTCTCTCCAATAATTCGCTTTCACCGAGAAAATAGACGCCGTCGTGGTCACGGTGAACGAATAAAACCGCGCCGAACGTCTCTCGTCAGGCCGTGCTCGCTCCAATAATTCGCTTTCACCGAGGCAATAGCCGAGATCGTGGTCACGGTGAACGAATAAAACCGCGCCGAACGTCTCTCGTCAGGCCGTGCTCTCTCCAATAATTCGCTTTCACCGAGGCAATAGCCGAGATCGTGGTCACGGTGAACGAATAAAACGGCGCCGAACGTCTCTCGTCAGGCCGTGCTCTCTCCAATAATTCGCTTTCACCGAGGCAATAGCCGAGATCGTGGTCACGGTGAACGAATAAAACGGCGCCGAACGTCTCTCGTCAGGCCGTGCTCTCTCCAATAATTCGCTTTCACCGAGGCAATAGCCGAGATCGTGGTCACGGTGAACGAATAAAACCGTGCCGAACCTCTCTCGTCAGGCCGTGCTCGCTCCAATAATTCGCTTTCACCGAGGCAATAGCCGAGATCGTGGTCACGGTGGACGAATAAAACCGCGCCGAACGTCTCTCGTCAGGCCGTGCTCTCTCCAATAATTCGCTTTCACCGAGGCAATAGCCGAGATCGTGGTCACGGTGAACGAATAAAACCGCGCCGAACGTCTCTCGTCAGGCCGTGCTCGCTCCAATAATTCGCTTTCACCGAGGCAATAGCCGAGATCGTGGTCACGGTGAACGAATAAAACCGCGCCGAACGTCTCTCGTCAGGCCGTGCTCTCTCCAATAATTCACTTTCACCGAGGCAATAGCCGAGATCGTGGTCACGGTGAACGAATAAAACGGCGCCGAACGTCTCTCGTCAGGCCGTGCTCGCTCCAATAATTCGCTTTCACCGAGGCAATAGCCGAGATCGTGGTCACGGTGAACGAATAAAACCGCGCCGAACGTCTCTCGTCAGGCCGTGCGCTCTCCAATAATTCGCTTTCACCGAGGCAATAGCCGAGATCGTGGTCACGGTGAACGAACAAAAAACGGCGCCGAACGTCTCTCGTCAGGCCGTGCTCTCTCCAATAATTCGCTTTCACCGAGGCAATAGCCGAGATCGTGGTCACGGTGAACGAATAAAACGGCGCCGAACGTCTCTCGTCAGGCCGTGCTCTCTCCAATAATTCGCTTTCACCGAGGCAATAGCCGAGATCGTGGTCACGGTGAACGAATAAAACGGCGCCGAACGTCTCTCGTCAGGCCGTGCTCGCTCCAATAATTCGCTTTCACCGAGGCAATAGCCGAGATCGTGGTCACGGTGAACGAATAAAACCGCGCCCAACGTCTCTCGTCAGGCCGTGCTCTCTCCAATAATTCGCTTTCACCGAGGCAATAGCCGAGATCGTGGTCACGGTGAACGAATAAAACGGTGCCGAACGTCTCACGTCAGGCCGTGCTCGCTCCAATAATTCGCTTTCACCGAGGCAATAGCCGAGATCGTGGTCACGGTGAACGAATAAAACCGCGCCGAACGTCTCTCGTCAGGCCGTGCTCGCTCCAATAATTCGCTTTCACCGAGGCAATAGCCGAGATCGTGGTCACGGTGAACGAATAAAACCGCGCCGAACGTCTCTCGTCAGGCCGTGCTCTCTCCAATAATTCGCTTTCACCGAGGCAATAGCCGAGATCGTGGTCACGGTGAACGAATAAAACGGCGCCGAACGTCTCTCGTCAGGCCGTGCTCGCTCCAATAATTCGCTTTCACCGAGGCAATAGCCGAGATCGTGGTCACGGTGAACGAATAAAACCGCGCCGAACGTCTCTCGTCAGGCCGTGCTCTCTCCAATAATTCGCTTTCACCGAGGCAATAGCCGAGATCGTGGTCACGGTGAACGAATAAAACCGCGCCAAACGTCTCTCGTCAGGCCGTGCTCGCTCCAATAATTCGCTTTCACCGAGGCAATAGCCGAGATCGTGGTCACGGTGAACGAATAAAATTGCGCCGAACGTCTCTCGTCAGGCCGTGCTCGCTCCAATAATTCGCTTTCACCGAGGCAATAGCCGATATCGTGGTCACGGTGAACGAATAAAACCGCGCCGAACGTCTCTCGTCAGGCCGTGCTCGCTCCAATAATTCGCTTTCACCGAGGCAATAGCCGAGATCGTGGTCACGGTGAACGAATAAAACCGCGCCGAACGTCTCTCGTCAGGCCGTGCTCTCTCCAATAATTCGCTTTCACCGAGGCAATAGCCGAGATCGTGGTCACGGTGAACGAATAAAACGGCGCCGAACGTCTCTCGTCAGGGCGTGCTCTCTCCAATAATTCGCTTTCACCGAGGCAATAGCCGAGACCGTGGTCACGGTGAACGAATAAAACGGCGCCAAACGTCTCTCGTCAGGCCGTGCTCTCTCTAATAATTCGCTTTCACCGAGGCAATAGCCGAGATCGTGGTCACGGTGAACGAATAAAACGGCGCCGAACGTCTCTCGTCAGGCCGTGCTCTCTCCAATAATTCGCTTTCACCGAGGCAATAGCCGAGATCGTGGTCACGGTGAACGAATAAAACCGCGCCAAACGTCTCTCGTCAGGCCGTGCTCGCTCCAATAATTCGCTTTCACCGAGGCAATAGCCGAGATCGTGGTCACGGTGAACGAATAAAACGGCGCCGAACGTCTCTCGTCAGGCCGTGCTCGCTCCAATAATTCGCTTTCACCGAGGCAATAGCCGAGATCGTGGTCACGGTGAACGAATAAAACCGCGCCGAACGTCTCTCGTCAGGCCGTGCTCGCTCCAATAATTCGCTTTCACCGAGGCAATAGCCGAGATCGTGGTCACGGTGAACGAATAAAACCGCGCCGAACGTCTCTCGTCAGGCCGTGCTCGCTCCAATAATTCGCTTTCACCGAGGCAATAGCCGAGATCGTGGTCACGGTGAACGAATAAAACGGCGCCGAACGTCTCTCGTCAGGCCGTGCTCTCTCCAATAATTCGCTTTCACCGAGGCAATAGCCGAGATCGTGGTCACGGTGAACGAATAAAACCGCGCCGAACCTCTCTCGTCAGGCCGTGCTCGCTCCAATAATTCGCTTTCACCGAGGCAATAGCCGAGATCGTGGTCACGGTGAACGAATAAAACCGCGCCGAACGTCTCTCGTCAGGCCGTGCTCTCTCCAATAATTCACTTTCACCGAGGCAATAGCCGAGATCGTGGTCACGGTGAACGAATAAAACGGCGCCGAACGTCTCTCGTCAGGCGGTGCTCGCTCCAATAATTCGCTTTCACCGAGGCAATAGCCGAGATCGTGGTCACGGTGAACGAATAAAACCGCGCCGAACGTCTCTCGTCAGGCCGTGCTCTCTCCAATAATTCGCTTTCACCGAGGCAATAGCCGAGATCGTGGTCACGGTGAACGAATAAAACGGCGCCGAACGTCTCTCGTCAGGCCGTGCTCTCTCCAATAATTCGCTTTCACCGAGGCAATAGCCGAGATCGTGGTCACGGTGAACGAATAAAACGGCGCCGAACGTCTCTCGTCAGGCCGTGCTCGCTCCAATAATTCGCTTTCACCGAGGCAATAGCCGAGATCGTGGTCACGGTGAACGAATAAAACGGCGCCGAACGTCTCTCGTCAGGCCATGCTCTCTCCAATAATTCGCTTTCACCGAGGCAGTAGCCGAGATCGTGGTCACGGTGAACGAATAAAACCGCGCCGAACGTCTCTCGTCAGGCCGTGCTCGCTCCAATAATTCGCTTTCACCGAGGCAATAGCCGAGATCGTGGTCACGGTGAACGAATAAAACCGCGCCGAACGTCTCTCGTCAGGCCGTGCTCTCTCCAATAATTCGCTTTCACCGAGGCAATAGCCGAGATCGTGGTCACGGTGAACGAATAAAACGGCGCCGAACGTCTCTCGTCAGGCCGTGCTCGCTCCAATAATTCGCTTTCACCGAGGCAATAGCCGAGATCGTGGTCACGGTGAACGAATAAAACCGCGCCGAACGTCTCTCGTCAGGCCGTGCGCTCTCCAATAATTCGCTTTCACCGAGGCAATAGCCGAGATCGTGGTCACGGTGAACGAATAAAACGGCGCCGAACGTCTCTCGTCAGGCCGTGCTCTCTCCAATAATTCGCTTTCACCGAGGCAATAGCCGAGATCGTGGTCACGGTGAACGAATAAAACGGCGCCGAACGTCTCTCGTCAGGCCGTGCTCTCTCCAATAATTCGCTTTCACTGAGGCAATAGCCGAGATCGTGGTCACGGTGAACGAATAAAACGGCGCCGAACGTCTCTCGTCAGGCCGTGCTCGCTCCAATAATTCGCTTTCACCGAGGCAATAGCCGAGATCGTGGTCACGGTGAACGAATAAAACCGCGCCGAACGTCTCTCGTCAGGCCGTGCTCTCTCCAATAATTCGCTTTCACCGAGGCAATAGCCGAGATCGTGGTCACGGTGAACGAATAAAACGGCGCCGAACGTCTCACGTCAGGCCGTGCTCGCTCCAATAATTCGCTTTCACCGAGGCAATAGCCGAGATCGTGGTCACGGTGAACGAATAAAACCGCTCCGAACGTCTCTCGTCAGGCCGTGCTCGCTCCAATAATTCGCTTTCACCGAAGCAATAGCCGAGATCGTGGTCACGGTGAACGAATAAAACCGCGCCGAACGTCTCTCGTCAGGCCGTGCTCTCTCCAATAATTCGCTTTCACCGAGGCAATAGCCGAGATCGTGGTCACGGTGAACGAATAAAACCGCGCCGAACGTCTCTCGTCAGGCCGTGCTCTCTCCAATAATTCGCTTTCACCGAGGCAATAGCCGAGATCGTGGTCACGGTGAACGAATAAAACGGCGCCGAACGTCTCTCGTCAGGCCGTGCTCGCTCCAATAATTCGCTTTCACCGAGGCAATAGCCGAGATCGTGGTCACGGTGAACGAATAAAACCGCGCCGAACGTCTCTCGTCAGGGCCGTGCTCTCTCCAATAATTCGCTTTCACCGAGGCAATAGCCGAGATCGTGGTCACGGTGAACGAATAAAACGGCGCCGAACGTCTCTCGTCAGGGCGTGCTCTCTCCAATAATTCGCTTTCACCGAGCCAATAGCCGAGATCGTGGTCACGGTGAACGATAAAACGGCGCCGAACGTCTCTCGTCAGGGCGTGCTCTCCTCCAATAATTCGCTTTCACCGAGGCAATAGCCGAGACCGTGGTCACGGTGAACGAATAAAACGGCGCCAAACGTCTCTCGTCAGGCCGTGCTCTCTCTAATAATTCGCTTTCACCGAGGCAATAGCCGAGATCGTGGTCACGGTGAACGAATAAAACCGCGCCGAACGTCTCTCGTCAGGCCGTGCTCGCTCCAATAATTCGCTTTCACCGAGGCAATAGCCGAGATCGTGGTCACGGTGAACGAATAAAACGGCGCCAAACGTCTCTCGTCAGGCCGTGCTCTCTCCAATAATTCGCTTTCACCGAGGCAATAACCGAGATCGTGGTCACGGTGAACGAATAAAACGGCGCCAAACGTCTCTCGTCAGGCCGTGCTCTCTCCAATAATTCGCTTTCACCGAGCAATAGCCGAGATCGTGGTCACGGTGAACGAATAAACGGCGCCGAACGTCTCTCGTCAGGGCGTGCTCTCTCCAATAATTCGCTTTCACCGAGGCAATAGCCGAGACCGTGGTCACGGTGAACGAATAAAACGGCGCCAAACGTCTCTCGTCAGGCCGTGCTCTCTCTAATAATTCGCTTTCACCGAGGC